>NW_026519153.1:0-49000 GCF_947347685.1 Pleuronectes platessa | reverse complement strand
AAATCAAATTAATAAAAAAACTGTGCTTGCACATCCTGTGGGGCGCAAATTCTGTGGGGCGCACATCCTGCGGCGCACATCCTGCTGCGCCCATAAATAAAAATAATATTAAAAACAAATTACAATTTTTTTTTTTAACTCAAATTAATAAAAAAACTGTCCTTGCACATCCTGTGGGCGCAAATTCTGTGGGGCGCACATCCTGCGGCGCACATCCTGCTGCGCACATAAATAAAAATAATATTAAAAACAAATTACAATTTTTTTTTTTAAATCAAATTAATAAAAAAACCGTCCTTGCACATCCTGTGGGGCGCAAATTCTGTGGGGCGCACATCCTGCGGCGCATATAAATAAAAATAATGTTAAAACGTTTTTACAAAAAAAAATATTTAAATCAAATTAATAAAAAAACTGTGCTTGCACATCCTGTGGGGCGCAAATTCTGTGGGGCGCACATCCTGCGGCGCACATCCTGCTGCGCACATAAATAAAAATAATATTAAAAAAAAATTACAATTTTTTTTTAAAATCAAATTAATAAAAAAACTGTCCTTGCACATCCTGTGGGGCGCAAATTCTGTGGGGCGCACATCCTGCGGTGCACATCCTGCTGCGCACATAAATAAAAACAATATTAAAACATTTTTACAAAAAAAAATATTTAAATCAAATTAATAAAAAAACTGTGCTTGCACATCCTGTGGGGCGCAAATTCTGTGGGGCGCACATCCTGCGGCGCATATAAATAAAAATAATGTTAAAACGTTTTTACAAAAAAAAATATTTAAATCAAATTAATAAAAAAACTGTGCTTGCACATCCTGTGGGGCGCAAATTCTGTGGGGCGCACATCCTGCGGCGCACATCCTGCTGCGCACATAAATAAAAATAATATTAAAAACAAATTACAAATTTTTTTTTAAAATCAAATTAATAAAAAAACTGTCCTTGCACATCCTGTGGGGCGCAAATTCTGTGGGGCGCACATCCTGCGGCGCACATCCTGCTGCGCACATAAAATAAAAATAATATTAAAACATTTTTACAAAAAAAAATATTTAAATCAAATTAATAAAAAAACTGTGCCTGCACATCCTGTGGGGCGCAAATTCTGTGGGGTGCACATCCTGCTGCGCACATAAATAAAAATAATATTGAAACAAATTTACAAGTTTTTTTTTTTAAATCAAATTAATAAAAAAACTGTGCTTAAACATCCTGTGGGGCGCAAATTCTGTGGGGCGCACATCCTGCGGCGCACATCCTGCTGCGCACATAAATGAAAATAATATTAAAAACAAATTACAATTTTTTTTTTTAAATCAAATTAATAAAAAAACTGTCCTTGCACATCTTGTGGGGCGCAAATTATGTGGGGCGCACATCCTGCGGCGCACATCCTGCTGCGCACATAAATAAAAATAATATTAAAACATTTTTACAAAAAAAAATATTTAAATCAAATTAATAAAAAAACTGTGCCTGCACATCCTGTGGGGCGCAAATTCTGTGGGGTGCACATCCTGCTGCGCACATAAATAAAAATAATGTTAAAGAAAAATTACAATTTTTTTTTTTAAATCAAATTAATAAATAAACTGTGCTTGCACATCCTGTGGGGCGCAAATTCTGTGGGGCGCACATCCTGCGGCACAAATCCTGCTGCGCACATAAATAAAAATAAAATTGAAACAAATTTACAAGTTTTTTTTTTTAAATCAAATTAATAAAAAAACTGTGCTTAAACATCCTGTGGGGCGCAAATTCTGTGGGGCGCACATCCTGCGGCGCACATCCTGCTGCGCACATAAATGAAAATAATATTAAAAACAAATTACAATTTTTTTTTTTAAATCAAATTAATAAAAAAACTGTCCTTGCACATCCTGTGGGGCGCAAATTCTGTGGGGCGCACATCCTGCGGCGCACATCCTGCTGCGCACATAAATAAAAATAATATTAAAACATTTTTACAAAAAAAAATATTTAAATCAAATTAATAAAAAAACTGTGCCTGCACATCCTTTGGGGCGCAAATTCTGTGGGGTGCACATCCTGCTGCGCACATAAATAAAAATAATGTTAAAGAAAAATTACAATTTTTTTTTTTAAATCAAATTAATAAATAAACTGTGCTTGCACATCCTGTGGGGCGCAAATTCTGTGGGGTGCACATCCTGCGGCACACATCCTGCTGCGCACATAAATAAAAATAAAATTGAAACAAATTTACAAGTTTTTTTTTTTAAATCAAATTAATAAAAAAACTGTGCTTGCACATCCTGTGGGGCGCAAATTATGTGGGGCGCACATCCTGCGGCGCACATCCTGCTGTGCACATGAATAAAAATAATATTAAAACATTTTTATAAAAAAATATATTTAAATCAGATTAATAAAAAAACTGTGCTTGCACATCCTGTGGGGCGCAAATTCTGTGGGGCGCACATCCTGCGGCGCACATCCTGCTGCGCACATAAATAAAAATAATATTAAAAACAAATTACAATTTCTTTTTTTAAATCAAATTAATAAAAAAACTGTCCTTGCACATCCTGTGGGGCGCAAATTATGTGGGGCGCACATCCTGCGGCGCACATCCTGCTGCGCACATAAATAAAAATAATATTAAAAACAATTTACAATTTTTTTTTTTTAAATCAAATTAATAAAAAAACTGTGCTTGCACATCCTGTGGGGCGCAAATTCTGTGGGGCGTACATCCTGCTGCGCAAATCCTGCTGCGCACATGAATAAAAATAATATTAAAACATTTTTACAAAAAAAAATATTTAAATCAAATTAATAAAAAAACTGTGCATGCACATCCTGTGGGGCGCAAATTCTGTGGGGCGCACATCCTGCGGCGCACATCCTGCTGCGCACATAAATAAAAATAATATTAAAACATTTTTACAAAAAAAAATATTTAAATCAAATTAATAAAAAAACTGTGCTTGCACATCCTGTGGGGCGCAAATTCTGTGGGGCGCACATCCTGCGGCGCACATCCTGCTGCGCACATAAATAAAAATAATATTAAAACATTTTTACAAAAAAAGTATTTAAATCAAATTAATAAAAAAACTGTCCTTGCACATCCTGTGGGGCGCAAATTCTGTGGGGCGCACATCCTGCGGCGCAAATTCTGCTGCGCACATGAATAAAAATAATATTAAAACATATTTACAAAAAAAAATATTTAAATATAACTAATAAAAAAACTGTGCTTGCACATCCTGTGGGGCGCAAATTATGTGGGGCGCACATCCTGCAGCGCACATCCTGCTGCGCAAATAAATAAAAATAAAATTAAAAAAAATTTACAAGTTTTTTTTTTAAATCAAATTAATAAAAAAACTGTCCTTGCACATCCTTTGGGGCGCAAATTCTGTGGGGCGCACATCCTGCTGCGCACATAAATACAAATAATATTAAAACATTTTTACAAAAAAAAATATTTAAATCAAATTAATAAAAAAACTGTGCTTGCACATCCTGTGGGGCGCAAATTCTGTGGGGCGCACATCCTGCGGCGCATATAAATAAAAATAATGTTAAAACATTTTTACAAAAAAAAATATTTAAATCAAATTAATAAAAAAACTGTGCTTGCACATCCTGTGGGGCGCACATCCTGCGGCGCACATCCTGCTGCGCACATAAATAAAAATAATATTAAAACATTTTTACAAAAAAATATATTAAAATCAAATTAATAAAAAAACTGTGCTTGCACATCCTGTGGGGCGCAAATTCTGTGGGGCGCACATCCTGCGAGGCACATCCTGCTGCGCACATAAATAAAAATAATATTAAAAACAAATTACAATTTTTTTTTTTAAATCAAATTAATAAAAAAACTGTCCTTGCACATCCTGTGGGGCGCAAATTATGTGGGGCGCACATCCTGCGGCGCACATCCTGCTGCGCACATGAATAAAAATGAAATTTAAAAAAATTTACAATTTTTTTTTTTTAAATCAAATTAATAAAAAAAATGTGCTTGCACATCCTTTGGGGCGCAAATTATGTGGGGCGCACATCCTGCGGCGCACATCCTGCTGTGCACATAAATAAAAATAATATTAAAACATTTTTACAAAAAAATATATTTAAATCAAATTAATAAAAAAACTGTGCTTGCACATTCTGTGGGGCGCAAATTCTGTGGGGCGCAAATCCTGCGGCGCACATCCTGCTGCGCATATGAATAAAAATAATGTTAAAACATTTTTACAAAAAAAAATATTTAAATCAAATTAATAAAAAAACTGTGCTTGCACATCCTGTGGGGCGCAAATTCTGTGGGGCGCACATCCTGCGGCGCACATCCTGCTGCGCCCATAAATAAAAATAATATTAAAAACAAATTACATTTTTTTTTTTTTAAATCAAATTAATAAAAAAACTGTGCTTGCACATCCTGTGGGGCGCAAATTCTGTGGGGCGCACATCCTGCGGCGCATATAAATAAAAATAATGTTAAAACATTTTTACAAAAAAAAATATTTAAATCAAATTAATAAAAAAACTGTGCTTGCACATCCTGTGGGGCGCAAATTCTGTGGGGCGCACATCCTGCGGCGCACATCCTGCTGCGCCCATAAATAAAAATAATATTAAAAACAAATTACTTTTTTTTTTTTTAAATCAAATTAATAAAAAAACTGTGCTTGCACATCCTGTGGGGCGCAAATTCTGTGGGGCGCACATCCTGCGGCGCATATAAATAAAAATAATGTTAAAACATTTTTACAAAAAAAAATATTTAAATCAAATTAATAAAAAAACTGTGCTTGCACATCCTGTGGGGCGCAAATTCTGTGGGGCGCACATCCTGCGGCGCATATAAATAAAAATAATGTTAAAACATTTTTACAAAAAAAAATATTTAAATCAAATTAATAAAAAAACTGTGCTTGCACATCCTGTGGGGCGCACATCCTGCGGCGCACATCCTGCTGCGCACATAAATAAAAATAATATTAAAACAAATTACAATTTTTTTTTTAAAATCAAATTAATAAAAAAACTGTCCTTGCACATCCTGTGGGGCGCAAATTCTGTGGGGCGCACATCCTGCGGCGCACATCCTGCTGCGCACATAAATAAAAATAATATTAAAACATTTTTACAAAAAAATATATTAAAATCAAATTAATAAAAAAACTGTGCTTGCACATCCTGTGGGGCGCAAATTATGTGGGGCGCACATCCTGCGGCGCAAATCCTGCTGCGCACATAAATAAAAATAATATTAAAAACAAATTACAATTTTTTTTTTTTAAATCAAATTAATAAAAAAACTGTCCTTGCACATCCTGTGGGGCGCAAATTCTGTGGGCCGCAAATCCTGCGGCGCACTCCCTGCTGCGCACATAAATAAAAATAATATTAAAAACAAATTACAATTTTTTTTTAAAATCAAATTAATAAAAAAACTGTCCTTGCACATCCTGTGGGGCGCAAATTCTGTGGGGCGCACATCCTGCGGCGCAAATCCTGCTGCGCACATGTATAAAAATAATATTAAAACATTTTTACAAAAAAAAATATTTAAATCAAATTAATAAAAAAACTGTGCTTGCCCATCCTGTGGGGCGCAAATTCTGTGGGGCGCACATCCTGCGAGGCACATCCTGCTGCGCACATAAATAAAAATAATATTAAAACATTTTTACAAAAAAAAATATTTAAATCAAAATAATAAAAAAACTGTGCTTGTACATCCTGTGGGGCGCAAATTATGTGGGGCGCACATCCTGCGGCGCAAATCCTGCTGCGCACATAAATAAAAATAATATTAAAAGCAAATTACAATTTTTTTTTTTTAAATCAAATTAATAAAAAAACTGTCCTTGCACATCCTGTGGGGCGCAAATTCTGTGGGCCGCAAATCCTGCGGCGCACATCCTGCTGCGCACATAAATAAAAATAATATTAAAACATTTTTACAAAAAAAAATATTTAAATCAAATTAATAAAAAAACTGTGCTTGCACATCCTGTGGGGCGCAAATTATGTGGGGCGCACATCCTGCGGCGAACATCCTGCTGGGCACATAAATGAAAATAATATTAAAACATTTTTACAAAAAAAAATATTTAAATCAAATTAATAAAAAAACTGTGCTTGCACATCCTGTGGGGCGCAAATTATGTGGGGCGCACATCATGCGGCGCACATCCTGCTGCGCACATAAATAAAAATAATATTAAAAACAAATTACAATTTTTTTTTTTTAAATATAACTAATAAAAAAACTGTGCTTGCACATCCTGTGGGGCGCAAATTATGTGGGGCGCACATCATGCGGCGCACATCCTGCTGCGCACATAAATAAAAATAATATTAAAACATTTTTGCAAAAAAATATATTTAAATCAAATTAATACAAAAACTGTGCTTGCACATCCTGTGGGGCGCAAATTATGTGGGGCGCACATCCTGCGGCGCACATCCTGCTGCGCACATAAATAAAAATAATATTAAAACATTTTTACAGAAAAAAATATTTAAATCAAATTAATAAAAAACTGTGGTTGCACATCCTGTGGGGCGCAAATTATGTGGGGCGCACAGACTGCGGCGCACATCCTGCTGCGCACATAGATAAAAATAATATTAAAACATTTTTACAAAAAAAAATATTTAAATCAAATTAATAAAAAAACTGTGCTTGCACATCCTGTGGGGCGCAAATTCTGTGGGGCGCACATCCTGCGGCGCATATAAATAAAAATAATGTTAAAACATTTTTACAAAAAAAAATATTTAAATCAAATTAATAAAAAAACTGTGCTTGCACATCCTGTGGGGCGCACATCCTGCGGCGCACATCCTGCTGCGCACATAAATAAAAATAATATTAAAAACAAATTACAATTTTTTTTTTAAAATCAAATTAATAAAAAAACTGTCCTTGCACATCCTGTGGGGCGCAAATTCTGTGGGGCGCACATCCTGCGGCGCACATCCTGCTGCGCACATAAATAAAAATAATATTAAAACATTTTTACAAAAAAATATATTAAAATCAAATTAATAAAAAAACTGTGCTTGCACATCCTGTGGGGCGAAAATTATGTGGGGCGCACATCCTGCGGCGCAAATCCTGCTGCGCACATAAATAAAAATAATATTAAAAACAAATTACAATTTTTTTTTTTTAAATCAAATTAATAAAAAAACTGTCCTTGCACATCCTGTGGGGCGCAAATTCTGTGGGCCGCAAATCCTGCGGCGCACATCCTGCTGCGCACATAAATAAAAATAATATTAAAAACAAATTACAATTTTTTTTTAAAATCAAATTAATAAAAAAACTGTCCTTGCACATCCTGTGGGGCGCAAATTCTGTGGGGCGCACATCCTGCGGCGCAAATCCTGCTGCGCACATGTATAAAAATAATATTAAAACATTTTTACAAAAAAAAATATTTAAATCAAATTAATAAAAAAACTGTGCTTGCTCATCCTGTGGGGCGCAAATTATGTGGGGCGCACATCATGCGGCGCACATCCAGCTGCGCACATTAATAATAATAATATTAAAACATTTTTACAAAAAAAAATATTTAAATCAAATTAATAAAAAAACTGTGCTTGCACATCCTGTAGGGCGCAAATTCTGTGGGGCGCACATCCTGAAGCGCACATCCTGCTGCGCACATAAAATAAAAATAATATTAAAATATTTTTACAAAAAAAAATATTTAAATCAAATTAATAAAAAAACTGTGCTTGCACATCCTGTGGGGCGCAAATTCTGTGGGGCGCACATCCTGCGGCGCACATCCTGCTGCGCACATAAATAAAAATAATATTAAAAACAAATTACAATTTTTTTTTTTTAAATAAAATTAATAAAAAAACTGTCCTTGCACATCCTGTGGGGCACAAATTCTGTGGGGCGCACATCCTGCGGCGCATATCCTGCTTAGCACATAAATAAAAATAATATTAAAAACAAATTACAATTTTTTTTTTAAATCAAATTAATAAAAAAACTGTCCTTGCACATCCTGTGTGGCGCAAATTCTGTGGGGCGCACATCCTGCGGCGGACATCCTGCTGCGCACATAAATAAAAATAATATTAAAACATTTTTACAAAAAAAAATATTTAAATCAAATTAATAAGAAAAATGTGCTTGCACATCCTGTGGGGCGCAAATTATGTGGGGCGCACATCATGCGGCGCACATCCTGCTGCGCACATAAATAAAAATAATATTAAAACATTTTTACAAAAAAAAAATATTTAAATCAAATTAATAAAAAAACTGTGCTTGCACATCCTGTAGGGCGCAAATTCTGTGGGGCGCACATCCTGAAGCGCACATCCTGCTGCGCACATAAAATAAAAATAATATTAAAATATTTTTACAAAAAAAAATATTTAAATCAAATTAATAAAAAAACTGTGCTTGCACATCCTGTGGGGCGCAAATTCTGTGGGGCGCACATCCTGCGGCGCACATCCTGCTGCGCACATAAATAAAAATAATATTAAAAACAAATTACAATTTTTTTTTTTTAAATAAAATTAATAAAAAAACTGTCCTTGCACATCCTGTGGGGCACAAATTCTGTGGGGCGCACATCCTGCGGCGCATATCCTGCTTAGCACATAAATAAAAATAATATTAAAAACAAATTACAATTTTTTTTTTAAATCAAATTAATAAAAAAACTGTCCTTGCACATCCTGTGTGGCGCAAATTCTGTGGGGCGCACATCATGCGGCGCACATCCTGCTGCGCACATAAATAAAAATAATATTAAAACATTTTTACAAAAAAAAATATTTAAATATAACTAATAAAAAAACTGTGCTTGCACATCCTGTGGGGCGCAAATTCTGTGGGGCGCACATCCTGCGGCGCACATCCTGCTGCGCACATAAATAAAAATAATATTAAAACATTTTTACAAAAAAAAATATTTAAATCAAATTAATAAAAAAACTGTGCTTGCACATCCTGTGGGGCGCAAATTATGTGGGGCGCACATCCTGCTGTGCACATGAATAAAAATAATATTAAAACATTTTTACAAAAAAATATATTTAAATCAAATAAATAAAAAAACTGTGCTTGCACATCCTGTGGGGCGCAAATTCTGTGGGGCGCACATCCTGCGGCGCACATCCTGCTGCACACATAAATAAAAATAATATTAAAAACAATTTACAATTATTTTTTTTTAAATCAAATTAATAAAAAAACTGTGCTTGCACATCCTGTGGGGCGCAAATTCTGTGGGGCGCACATCCTGCTGCGCACATAAATAAAAATAATATTAAAAACAATTTACAATTATTTTTTTTTAAATCAAATTAATAAAAAAACTGTGCTTGCACATCCTGTGGGGCGCACATCCTGCGGCGCATATCCTGCTTAGCACATAAATAAAAATAATATTAAAAACAAATTACAATTTTTTTTTTAAATCAAATTAATAAAAAAACTGTCCTTGCACATCCTGTGTGGCGCAAATTCTGTGGGGCGCACATCCTGCGGCGGACATCCTGCTGCGCACATAAATAAAAATAATATTAAAACATTTTTACAAAAAAAAATATTTAAATCAAATTAATAAGAAAAATGTGCTTGCACATCCTGTGGGGGGCAAATTATGTGGGGCGCACATCATGCGGCGCACATCCTGCTGCGCACATAAATAAAAATAATATTAAAACATTTTTACAAAAAAAAATATTTAAATATAACTAATAAAAAAACTGTGCTTGCACATCCTGTGGGGCGCAAATTCTGTGGGGCGCACATCCTGCGGCACACATCCTGCTGCGCACATAAATAAAAATAATATTAAAACATTTTTACAAAAAAAAATATTTAAATCAAATTAATAAAAAAACTGTGCTTGCACATCCTGTGGGGCGCAAATTATGTGGGGCGCACATCCTGCTGTGCACATGAATAAAAATAATATTAAAACATTTTTACAAAAAAAATATTTAAATCAAATTAATAAAAAAACTGTCTTTGCACATCCTGTGGGGCGCAAATTCTGTGGGGCGCACATCCTGCGGCGCACATCCTGCTGCGCAAATAAATAAAAATAATATTAAAACATTTTTACAAAAAAAAATATTTAAATCAAATTAATAAAAAAACTGTGCTTGCATATCCTGTGGGGCGCAAATTCTGTGGGGCGCACATCCTGCGGCACACATCCTGCTGCGCACATAAATAAAAATAATATTAAAACATTTTTACAAAAAAAATATTTAAATCAAATTAATAAAAAAACTGTGCTTGCACATCCTGTGGGGCGCAAATTCTGTGGGGCGCACATCCTGCGGCGCACATCCAGCTGCGCACATTAATACAAATAATATTAAAACATTTTTACAAAAAAAAATATTTAAATCAAATTAATAAAAAAACTGTGCTTGCACATCCTGTGGGGCGCAAATTCTGTGGGGCGCACATCCTGCGGCGCACATCCTGCTGCGCACATAAATAAAAATAATATTAAAACATTTTTACAAAAAAATATTTAAATCAAATTAATAAAAAAACTGTGCTTGCACATCCTGTGGGGCGCAAATTATGTGGGGCGCACATCCTGCTGCGCACATAAATAAAAATAATATTAAAAACAAATTACAATTTTTTTTTTTTAAGTCAAATTAATAGAAAAACTGTCCTTGCACATCCTGTGGGGCGCAAATTCTGTGGGCCGCAAATCCTGCGGCGCACATCCTGCTGCGCACATAAATAAAAATAATATTAAAAACAAACTACAATTTTTTTTTTAAATCAAATTAATAAAAAATCTGTCCTTGCACATCCTGTGGGGCGCAAATTATGTGGGGCGCACATCCTGCGGCGCAAATCCTGCTGCGCACATGAATAAAAATAATATTAAAACATTTTTACAAAAAAAAATATTTAAATCAAATTAATAAAAAAACTGTGCTTGCACATCCTGTGGGGCGCAAATTATGTTGGGCGCACATCCACCAGCGCACATCCTGCTGCGCACATACATAAAAATAATATTAAAAACAAATTACAATTTTTTTTTTTAAATCAAATTAATAAAAAAACTGTCCTTGCACATCCTGTGGGGCGCAAATTCTGTGGGGCGCACATCCTGCGGCGCACATCCTGCTGCGCACATAAATAAAAATAAAATAAAACATTTTTACAAAAAAAAATATTTAAATCAAATTAATAAAAAAACTGTGCTTGCACATCCTGTGGGGCGCAAATTCTGTGGGGCGCACATCCTGCGGTGCACATCCTGCTGCGCACATAAATAAAAATAATATTAAAACATTATTACAAAAAAAAATATATAAATCAAATTAATAAAAAAACTGTGCTTGCACATCCTGTGGGGCGCAAATTCTGTGGGGCGCACATCCTGCGGCGCACATCCTGCTGCGCACATAAATAAAAATAATATTAAAAACAAATTACAATTTTTTTTTTTAAATCAAATTAATAAAAAAACTGTCCTTGCACATCCTGTGGGGCGCAAATTATGTGGGGCGCACATGAATAAAAATAATATTAAAACATTTTTACAAAAAAAAATATTTAAATCAAATTAATAAAAAAACTGTGCTTGCATATCCTGTGGGGCGCAAATTCTGTGGGGCGCACATCCTGCGGCGCACATCCTGCTGCGCACATAAATAAAAATAATATTAAAACATTTTTACAAAAAAAAATATTTAAATCAAATTATTAAAAAAACTGTGCTTGAACATCCTGTGGGGCGCAAATTCTGTGGGGCGCACATCCTGCGGCGCACATCCTGCTGCGCACATAAATAAAAATAATATTAAAAACAAATTACAATTTTTTTTTTTAAATCAAATTAATAAAAAAACTGTCCTTCCACGTCCTGTGGGACGCAAATTATGTGGGGCGCACATCCTGTGGCGCACATCCTGCTGCGCACATAAATAAAAATAATATTAAAACATTTTTACAAAAAAAAATATTTAAATCAAATTAATAAAAAAACTGTGCTTGCACATCCTGTGGGGCGCAAATTCTGTGGGGCGCACATCCTGCGGTGCACATCCTGCTGCGCACATAAATAAAAATAATATTAAAACATTATTACAAAAAAAAATATATAAATCAAATTAATAAAAAAACTGTGCTTGCACATCCTGTGGGGCGCAAATTCTGTGGGGCGCACATCCTGCGGCGCACATCCTGCTGCGCACATAAATAAAAATAATATTAAAAACAAATTACAATTTTTTTTTTTAAATCAAATTAATAAAAAAACTGTGCTTGCACATCCTGTGGGGCGCAAATTCTGTGGGGCGCACATCCTGCGGCGCACATCCTGCTGCGCACATAAATAAAAATAATATTAAAAACAAATTACAATTTTTTTTTTTAAATCAAATTAATAAAAAAACTGTCCTTGCACATCCTGTGGGGCGCAAATTATGTGGGGCGCACATGAATAAAAATAATATTAAAACATTTTTACAAAAAAAAATATTTAAATCAAATTAATAAAAAAACTGTGCTTGCACATCCTGTGGGGCGCAAATTCTGTGGGGCGCACATCCTGCGGCGCACATCCTGCTGCGCACATAAATAAAAATAATATTAAAACATTTTTACAAAAAAAAATATTTAAATCAAATTATTAAAAAAACTGTGCTTGAACATCCTGTGGGGCGCAAATTATGTGGGGCGCACATCCTGCGGCGCACATCCTGCTGCGCACATAAATAAAAATAATATTAAAAACAAATTACAATTTTTTTTTTAAATCAAATTAATAAACAAACTGTGCTTGCACATCCTGTGGGGCGCAAATTCTGTGGGGCGCACATCCTGCGGCGCACATCCTGCTGCGCACATAAATAAAAATAATATTAAAACATTTTTACAAAAAAAAATATTTAAATCAAATTAATAAAAAAACTGTCCTTGAACATCCTGTGGGGCGCAAATTCTGTGGGGCGCACATCCTGCGGCGGATATCCAGCTGCGCACATAAATAAATATAATTTTAAAACATTTTTACAAAAAAAAATATTTAAATCAAATTAATAAAAAAACTGTGCTTGCACATCCTGTGGGGCGCAAATTCTGTGGGGCGCACATCCTGCGGCGCACATCCTGCTGCGCACATAAATAAAAATAATATTAAAAACAATTTACAATTTTTTTTAAATCAAATTAATAAAAAAACTGTGCTTGCACATCCTGTGGGGCGCAAATTCTGTGGGGCGCACATCCTGCGGCGCACATCCTGCTGCGCACATAAATAAAAATAATATTAAAAACAAATTACAATTTTTTTTTTAAATCAAATTAATAAACAAACTTTGCTTGCACATCCTGTGGGGCGCAAATTCTGTGGGGCGCACATCCTTCGGCGCACATTCTGCTGCGCACATAAATAAAAATAATATTAAAACATTTTTACAAAAAAAATATTTAAATCAAATTAATAAAAAAACTGTGCTTGCACATCCTGTGGGGCGCAAATTCTGTGGGGCGCACATCCTGCGGCGCAAATCCTGCTGCGCACATGAATAAAAATAATATTAACACATTTTTACAAAAAAAAATATTTAAATCAAATTAATAAAAAAACTGTGCTTGCACATCCTGTGGGGCGCAAATTCTGTGGGGCGCACATCCTGCGGCGCACATCCTGCTGCGCACATAAATAAAAATAATATTAAAAACAAATTACAATTTTTTTTTTAAATCAAATTAATAAACAAACTTTGCTTGCACATCCTGTGGGGCGCAAATTCTGTGGGGCGCACATCCTTCGGCGCACATTCTGCTGCGCACATAAATAAAAATAATATTAAAACATTTTTACAAAAAAAATATTTAAATCAAATTAATAAAAAAACTGTGCTTGCACATCCTGTGGGGCGCAAATTCTGTGGGGCGCACATCCTGCGGCGCAAATCCTGCTGCGCACATGAATAAAAATAATATTAACACATTTTTACAAAAAAAAATATTTAAATCAAATTAATAAAAAAACTGTGCTTGCACATCCTGTGGGGCGCAAATTCTGTGGGGCGCACATCCTGCGGCGCACATCCTGCTGCGCACATAAATAAAAATAATATTAAAAACAATTTACAATTTTTTTTTAAATCAAATTAATAAAAAAACTGTGCTTGCACATCCTGTGGGGCGCAAATTCTGTGGGGCGCACATCCTTTGGCGCACATCCTGCTGCGCACATAAATAAAAATAATATTAAAAACAAATTACAATTTTTTTTTTAAATCAAATTAATAAAAAAACTGTCCTTGCATATCCTGTGGGGCGCAAATTCTGTGGGGCGCACATCCTGTGGCGCAAATCCTGCTGCGCACAAGAATAAAAATAATATTAAAACATTTTTACAAAAAAAAATATTTAAATCAAATTAATAAAAAAAATGTGCTTGCACATCCTGTGGGGCGCAAATTCTGTGGGGCGCACATCCTGCTGCGCACATAAATAAAAATAATATTAAAAACAAATTACAATTTTTTTTTTTAAATCAAATTAATAAACAAACTGTGCTTGCACATCCTGTGGGGCGCAAATTCTGTGGCGCGCACATCCTGCGGCGCACATCCTGCTGCGCACATAAATAAAAATAATATTAAAAACAATTTACAATTTTTTTTTAAATCAAATTAATAAAAAAACTGTGCTTGCACATCCTGTGGGGCGCAAATTCTGTGGGGCGAACATCCTGCGGCGCACATCCTGCTGCGCACATGAATAAAAATAATATTAAAAACAAATTACAATTTTTTTTTTAAATCAAATTAATAAAAAAACTGTGCTTGCACATCCTGTGGGGCGCACATCCTGCGGCGCAAATCCTGCTGCGCACATGAATAAAAATAATATTAAAACATTTTTACAAAAAAAAATATTTAAATCAAATTAATAAAAAAACTGTCCTTGAACATCCTGTGGGGCGCAAATTCTGTGGGGCGCACATCCTGCGGCGGACATCCAGCTGCGCACATGAATAAATATAATATTAAAACATTTTTACAAAAAAAAATATTTAAATCAAATTAATAAAAAAACTGTGCTTGCACATCCTGTGGGGCGCAAATTCTGTGGGGCGCACATCCTGCTGCGCACATAAATAAAAATAATATTAAAAACAAATTACAATTTTTTTTTTTTAAGTCAAATTAATAGAAAAACTGTCCTTGCACATCCTGTGGGGCGCAAATTCTGTGGGCCGCAAATCCTGCGGCGCACATCCTGCTGCGCACATAAATAAAAATAATATTAAAACATTTTTACAAAAAAAATATTTAAATCAAATTAATAAAAAAACTGTGCTTGCACATCCTCTGGGGCGCAAATTCTGTGGGGCGCACATCCTGCGGCGCACATCCTGCTGCGCACATAAATAAAAATAATATTAAAAAATTTAAAAAAAAAAAGATTAAAATCAAATTAATAAAAAAACTGTGCTTGCACATCCTGTGGGGCGCAAATTCTGTGGGGCGCAAATTCTGCGGGGCGCACATCCTGCGGCGCACATCCTGCTGCGCACATAAATAAAAATAATATTAAAAACAAATTACAATTTTTTTTTTTTAAATCAAATTAATAAAAAAACTGTCCATGCACATCCTGTGGGGCGCAAATTCTGTGGGGCGCACATCCTGCGGCGCACATCCTGCTGCGCACATAAATAAAAATAAAATAAAACATTTTTACAAAAAAAAATATTTAAATCAAATTAATAAAAAAACTGTGCTTGCACATCCTGTGGGGCGCAAATTCTGTGGGGCGCACATCCTGCCGCGCACATCCTGCTGCGCACATAAATAAAAATAATATTAAAACATTTTTACAAAAAAAATATTTAAATCAAATTAATAAAAAAACTGTGCTTGCACATCCTCTGGGGCGCAAATTCTGTGGGGCGCACATCCTGCTGTGCAAATGAATAAAAATAATATTAAAAACAAATTACAATTTTTTTTTTTAAATCAAATTAATAAACAAACTGTGCTTGCACATCCTGTGGGGCGCAAATTCTGTGGGGCGCACATCCTGCGGCGCAAATCCTGCTGCGCACATAAATAAAAATAATATTAAAACATTTTTACAAAAAAAAATATTTAAATCAAATTAATAAAAAAACTGTGCTTGCACATTCTGTGGGGCGCAAATTATGTGGGGCGCACATCATGCAGCACACATCCTGCTGCGCAAATAAATAAAAATAAAATAAAAAAAAAATTTACAATTTTTTTTTTTTAAATCAAATTAATAAAAAAACTGTGCTTGCACATCCTGTGGGGCGCAAATTATGTGGGGCGCAAATTCTGTGGGGCGCACATCCTGCGGCGCACATCCTGCGGCGCACATCCTGCTGCGCATATAAATAAAAATAATGTTAAAACATTTTTACAAAAAAAAATATTTAAATCAAATTATTAAAAAAACTGTGCTTGAACATCCTGTGGGGCGCAAATTCTGTGGGGCGCACATCCTGCGGGACACATCCTGCTGCGCACATAAATAAAAATAATATTAAAAACAAATTACAATTTTTTTTTTTAAATCAAATTAATAAAAAAACTGTGGTTGCACATCCTGTGGGGCGCGAATTCTGTGGGGCGCACATCCAGCTGCGCACATTAATAAAAATAATATTAAAAACAATTTACAATTTTTTTTTTTTTTAAATCAAATTAATAAAAAAACTGTGCTTGCACATCCTGTGGGGCGCAAATTCTGTGGGGCGCACATCCAGCTGCGCACATTAATAAAAATAATATTAAAAACAATTTACAATTTTTTTTTTTTTTAAATCAAATTAATAAAAAAACTGTGCTTGCACATCCTGTGGGGCGCACATCCAGCTGCGCACATTAATAAAAATAATATTAAAAACAATTTACAATTTTTTTTTTTTTTAAATCAAATTAATAAAAAAACTGTGCTTGCACATCCTGTGGGGCGCAAATTCTGTGGGGCGCACATCCTGCGGCGCACATCCTGCTGCGCACATAAATAAAAATAATATTAAAACATTTTTACAAAAAAAAATATTTAAATCAAATTATTAAAAAAACTGTGCTTGAACATCCTGTGGGGCGCAAATTATGTGGGGCGCACATCCTGCGGCGCACATCCTGCTGCGCACATTAATAAAAATAATATTAAAACATTTTTACAAAAAAAATATTTAAATCAAATTAATAAAAAAACTGTGCGCAGCACATCCTGTGGGGCGCAAATTCTGTGGGGCGCACATCCTGCGGCGCACATCCTGCTGCGCACATAAATAAAAATAATATTAAAAACAAATTACAATTTTTTTTTTTAATCAAATTAATAAAAAAACTGTGCTTGCACATCCTGTGGGGCAAAAATTATGTGGGGCGCACATCCTGCTGTGCAAATAAATAAAAATAATATTAAAAACAAATTACAATTTTTTTTTTTAAATCAAATTAATAAACAAACTGTGCTTGCACATCCTGTGGGGCGCAAATTCTGTGGGGCGCACATCCTGCTGCGCACATAAATAAAAATAATATTAAAACAGTTTTACAAAAAAAAATATTTAAATCAAATTAATAAACAAACTGTGCTTGCACATCCTGTGGGGCGCAAATTCTGTGGGGCGCACATCCTGCGGCGCACATCCTGCTGCGCACATAAATAAAAATAATATTAAAACATTTTTACAAAAAAAAATATTTAAATCAAATTAATAAAAAAACTGTGCTTGCACATCCTGTGGGGCGCAAATTCTGTGGGGCGCACATCCTGCTGCGCACATAAATAAAAATAATATTAAAAACAAATTACAATTTTTTTTTTTAAAATCAAATTAATAAAAAAACTGTCCTTGCACATCCTGTGGAGCGCAAATTTTGTGGGGCGCACATCCTGCGGCGCAAATCCTGCTGCGTACATGAATAAAAATAATATTAACACATTTTTACAAAAAAAAAAATTGAAATCAAATTAATAAAAAAACTGTGCTTGCACATCCTGTGGGGCGCAAATTATGTGGGGCGCACATCCTGCTGCGCACATGTATAAAAATAATATTAAAAACAAATTACAATTTTTTTTTTTAAATCAAATTAATAAAAAAACTGTCCTTGCACATCCTGTGGGGCGCAAATTATGTGGGGCGCACATCCTGCTGCGCACATAAATTAAAATAATATTAAAAACAAATTAACATTTTTTTTTTAAATCAAATTAATAAAAAAACTGTCCTTGCACATCCTGTGGGGCGCAAATTCTGTGGGGCGCACATCCTGCGGCGCACATCCTGCTGCGCACATAAATAAAAATAATATTAAAAACAAATTACAATTTTTTTTTTAAATCAAATTAATAAAAAAACTGTCCATGCACATCCTGTGGGGCGCAAATTCTGTGGGGCGCACATCCTGCGGCGCACATCCTGCTGCGCACATAAATAAAAATAATATTAAAACATTTTTACAAAAAAAATATTTAAATCAAATTAATAAAAAAACTGTCCTTGCACATCCTGTGGGGCGCAAATTCTGTGGGGCGCACATCCTGCGGCGCACATCCTGCTGCGCACATAAATAAAAATAATATTAAAAACAAATTACAATTTTTTTTTTAAAATCAAATTAATAAAAAAACTGTGCTTGCACATCCTGTGGGGCGCAAATTCTGTGGGGCGCACATCCTGCGGCGCACATCCTGCTGCGCACATAAATAAAAATAATATTAAAACATTTTTACAAAAAAAATATTTAAATCAAATTAATAAAAAAACTGTGCTTGCACATCCTGTGGGGCGCAAATTCTGTGGGGCGCACATCCTGCGGCGCACATCCTGCTGCGCACATAAATAAAAATAATATTAAAACATTTTTACAAAAAAAAATATTTAAATATAACTAATAAAAAACCTTGCTTGCACATCCTGTGGGGCGCAAATTCTGTGGGGCGCACATCCTGCGGCGCACATCCTGCTGCGCACATAAACAAAAATAATATTAAAAACAAATTACAATTTTTTTTTTTAAATCAAATTAATAAAAAAACTGTGCTTGCACATCCTGTGGGGCGCAAATTCTGTGGGGCGCACATCCTGCGGCGCACATCCTGCTGCGCACATAAACAAAAATAATATTAAAAACAAATTACAATTTTTTTTTAAAAATCAAATTAATAAAAAAACTGTGCTTGCACATCCTGTGGGGCGCAAATTCTGTGGGGCGCACATCCTGCGGCGCACATCCTGCTGCGCACATAAATAAAAATAATATTAAAACATTTTTACAAAAAAAATATTTAAATCAAATTAATAAAAAAACTGTGCTTGCACATCCTGTGGGGCGCAAATTCTGTGGGGCGCACATCCTGCTGCGCACATAAATAAAAATAATATTAAAACATTTTTACAAAAAAAAATATTTAAATATAACTAATAAAAAACCTTGCTTGCACATCCTGTGGGGCGCAAATTCTGTGGGGCGCACATACTGCGGCGCACATCCTGCTGCACACATAAATAAAAATAATATTAAAAACAAATTACAATTTTTTTTTTAAATCAAATTGATAAAAAAACTGTGCTTGCACATCCTCTGGGGCGCAAATTCTGTGGGGCGCACATCCTGCGGCGCACATCCTGCTGCGCACATAAATAAAAATAATATTAAAACATTTTTACAAAAAAAATATTTAAATCAAATTAATAAAAAAACTGTGCTTGCACATCCTGTGGGGCGCAAATTCTGTGGGGCGCACATCCTGCGGCGCACATCCTGCTGCGCACATAAATAAAAATAATATTAAAACATTTTTACAAAAAAAATATTTAAATCAAATTAATAAAAAAACTGTGCTTGCACATCCTGTGGGGCGCAAATTCTGTGGGGCGCACATCCTGCAGCGCACATCCTGCTGCGCAAATGAATAAAAATAAAATTAAAAACAAATTACAATTTTTTTTTTTTAAATCAAATTAATAAAAAAACTGTCCTTGCACATCCTGTGGGGCGCACATCCTGCGGCGCACATCCTGCTGCGCACATAAATAAAAATAATATTAAAAACAAATTACAATTTTTTTTTTAAAATCAAATTAATAAAAAAACTGTCCTTGCACATCCTGTGGGGCGCAAATTCTGTGGGGCGCACATCCTGCGGCGCACATCCTGCTGCGCACATAAATAAAAATAATATTAAAACATTTTTACAAAAAAAATATTTAAATCAAATTAATAAAAAAACTGTGCTTGCACATCCTGTGGGGCACAAATTCTGTGGGGCGCACATCATGCGGCGCACATCCTGCTGCACACATAAATAAAAATAATATTAAAAACAAATTACAATTTTTTTTTAAAAATCAAATTAATAAAAAAAATGTGCTTGCACATCCTGTGGGGCGCAAATTATGTGGGGCGCACATCCTGCGGCACACATCCTGCTGCGCACATACATAAAAATAATATTAAAAACAAATTACAATTTTTTTTTTAAAATCAAATTAATAAAAAAACTGTGCTTGCCAGCCTGTGGGGCGCAAATTCTGTGGGGCGCAAATTCTGTGGGGCGCACATCCTGCGGCGCACATCCTGCTGCGCACATAAATAAAAATAATATTAAAACATTTTTACAAAAAAAATATTTAAATCAAATTAATAAAAAAACTGTGCTTGCACATCCTGTGGGGCGCAAATTCTGTGGGGCGCACATCCTGCGGCGCACATCCTGCTGCGCACATAAATAAAAATAATATTAAAAACAAATTACAATTTTTTTTTTTAAATCAAATTAATAAAAAAACTGTGCTTGCCAGCCTGTGGGGCGCAAATTCTGTGGGGCGCAAATTCTGTGGGGCGCACATCCTGCGGTACACATCCTGCTGCGCACATAAATAAAAATAATATTAAAACATTTTTACAAAAAATTTTTTTAAATCAAATTAATAAAAAAACTGTGCTTGCACATCCTGTGGGGCGCAAATTCTGTGGGGCGCACATCCTGCGGCGCACATCCTGCTGCGCACATAAATAAAAATAATATTAAAACATTTTTACAAAAAAAATATTTAAATCAAATTAATAAAAAAACTGTGCTTGCACATCCTGTGGGGCGCAAATTCTGTGGGGCGCACATCCTGCAGCGCACATCCTGCTGCGCAAATGAATAAAAATAAAATTAAAAACAAATTACAATTTTTTTTTTTTAAATCAAATTAATAAAAAAACTGTCCTTGCACATCCTGTGGGGCGCACATCCTGCGGCGCACATCCTGCTGCTCACATAAATAAAAATAATATTAAAAACAAATTACAATTTTTTTTTTAAAATCAAATTAATAAAAAAACTGTCCTTGCACATCCTGTGGGGCGCAAATTCTGTGGGGCGCAAATTCTGTGGGGCGCACATCCTGCGGCGCACATCCTGCTGCGCACATAAATAAAAATGAAATAAAACATTTTTACAAAAAAAAATATTTAAATCAAATTAATAAAAAAACTGTGCTTGCACATCCTGTGGGGCGCAAATTCTGTGGGGCGCACATCATGCGGCGCACATCCTGCTGCACACATAAATAAAAATAATATTAAAAACAAATTACAATTTTTTTTTTTAAATCAAATTAATAAAAAAACTGTGCTTGCCAGCCTGTGGGGCGCAAATTCTGTGGGGCGCAAATTCTGTGGGGCGCACATCCTGCGGCGCACATCCTGCTGCGCACATAAATAAAAATAATATTAAAACATTTTTACAAAAAAAATATTTAAATCAAATTAATAAAAAAACTGTGCTTGCACATCCTGTGGGGCACAAATTCTGTGGGGCGCACATCCTGCGGCGCACATCCTGCTGCGCACATAAATAAAAATAATATTAAAACATTTTTACAAAAAAAAATATTTAAATATAACTAATAAAAAACCTTGCTTGCACATCCTGTGGGGCGCAAATTTCTTTGGGGCGCACATCCTGCGGCGCACATCCTGCTGCGCACATAAACAAAAATAATATTAAAAACAAATTACAATTTTTTTTTTTAAATCAAATTAATAAAAAAACTGTGCTTGCACATCCTGTGGGGCGCAAATTCTGTGGGGCGCACATCCTGCGGCGCACATCCTGCTGCGCACATAAACAAAAATAATATTAAAAACAAATTACAATTTTTTTTTAAAAATCAAATTAATAAAAAAACTGTGCTTGCACATCCTGTGGGGCGCAAATTCTGTGGGGCGCACATCCTGCGGCGCACATCCTGCTGCACACATAAATAAAAATAATATTAAAAACAAATTACAATTTTTTTTTTTAAATCAAATTAATAAAAAAACTGTGCTTGCACATCCTGTGGGGCGCAAATTCTGTGGGGCGCACATCCTGCGGCGCACATCCTGCTGCGCACATAAATAAAAATAATATTAAAAACAAATTACAATTTTTTTTTTTAAATCAAATTAATAAAAAAACTGTGCTTGCCAGCCTGTGGGGCGCAAATTCTGTGGGGCGCAAATTCTGTGGGGCGCACATCCTGCGGGGCACATCCTGCTGCGCACATAAATAAAAATAATATTAAAACATTTTTACAAAAAAAATATTTAAATCAAATTAATAAAAAAACTGTGCTTGCACATCCTGTGGGGCGCAAATTCTGTGGGGCGCACATCCTGCGGCGCACATCCTGCTGCGCACAGAAACAAAAATAATATTAAAAACAAATTAAAAATTTTTTTTTTAAATCAAATTAATAAAAAAACTGTGCTTGCACATCCTGTGGGGCGCAAATTCTGTGGGGCGCACATCCTGCGGCGCACATCCTGCTGCGCACATAAACAAAAATAATATTAAAAACAAATTACAATTTTTTTTTAAAAATCAAATTAATAAAAAAACTGTGCTTGCACATCCTGTGGGGCGCAAATTCTGTGGGGCGCACATCCTGCGGCGCACATCCTGCTGCGCACATAAATAAAAATAATATTAAAACATTTTTACAAAAAAAATATTTAAATCAAATTAATAAAAAAACTGTCCTTGCACATCCTGTGGGGCGCAAATTCTGTGGGGCGCACATCCTGCGGCGCACATCCTGCTGCACACATAAATAAAAATAATATTAAAAACAAATTACAATTTTTTTTTTTAAATCAAATTAATAAAAAAACTGTGCTTACCAGCCTGTGGGGCGCAAATTCTGTGGGGCGCACATCCTGCGGCGCACATCCTGCTGCGCACATAAATAAAAATAATATTAAAACATTTTTACAAAAAAAATATTTAAATCAAATTAATAAAAAAACTGTGCTTGCCAGCCTGTGGGGCGCAAATTCTGTGGGGCGCAAATTCTGTGGGGCGCACATCCTGCGGGGCACATCCTGCTGCGCACATAAATAAAAATAATATTAAAACATTTTTACAAAAAAAATATTTAAATCAAATTAATAAAAAAACTGTGCTTGCACATCCTGTGGGGCGCAAATTCTGTGGGGCGCACATCCTGCGGTGCACATCCTGCTGCGCACAGAAACAAAAATAATATTAAAAACAAATTAAAATTTTTTTTTTTAAATCAAATTAATAAAAAAACTGTGCTTACCAGCCTGTGGGGCGCAAATTCTGTGGGGCGCACATCCTGTGGCGCACATCCTGCTGCGCACATAAATAAAAATAATATTAAAACATTTTTACAAAAAAAATATTTAAATCAAATTAATAAAAAAACTGTGCTTGCCAGCCTGTGGGGCGCAAATTCTGTGGGGCGCAAATTCTGTGGGGCGCACATCCTGTGGCGCACATCCTGCTGCGCACATAAATAAAAATAATATTAAAACATTTTTACAAAAAAAATATTTAAATCAAATTAATAAAAAAACTGTGCTTGCCAGCCTGTGGGGCGCAAATTCTGTGGGGCGCAAATTCTGTGGGGCGCACATCCTGCGGGGCACATCCTGCTGCGCACATAAATAAAAATAATATTAAAACATTTTTACAAAAAAAATATTTAAATCAAATTAATAAAAAAACTGTGCTTGCACATCCTGTGGGGCGCAAATTCTGTGGGGCGCACATCCTGCGACGCACATCCGGCTGCGCACATAAACAAAAATAATATTAAAAACAAATTACAATTTTTTTTTAAAAATCAAATTAATAAAAAAACTGTGCTTGCCAGCCTGTGGGGCGCAAATTCTGTGGGGCGCACATCCTGCGGCGCACATCCTGCTGCGCACATAAATAAAAATAATATTAAAACATTTTTACAAAAAAAATATTTAAATCAAATTAATAAAAAAACTGTGCTTGCACATCCTGTGGGGGACAAATTCTGTGGGGCGCACATCCTGCGGCGCACATCCTGCTGCGCACATAAATAAAAATAATATTAAAAACAAATTACAATTTTTTTTTTTAAATCAAATTAATAAAAAAACTGTGCTTGCCAGCCTGTGGGGCGCAAATTCTGTGGGGCGCAAATTCTGTGGGGCGCACATCCTGCGGTACACATCCTGCTGCGCACATAAATAAAAATAATATTAAAACATTTTTACAAAAAATTTTTTTAAATCAAATTAATAAAAAAACTGTGCTTGCACATCCTGTGGGGCGCAAATTCTGTGGGGCGCACATCCTGCGGCGCACATCCTGCTGCGCACATAAATAAAAATAATATTAAAACATTTTTACAAAAAAAATATTTAAATCAAATTAATAAAAAAACTGTGCTTGCACATCCTGTGGGGCGCAAATTCTGTGGGGCGCACATCCTGCAGCGCACATCCTGCTGCGCAAATGAATAAAAATAAAATTAAAAACAAATTACAATTTTTTTTTTTTAAATCAAATTAATAAAAAAACTGTCCTTGCACATCCTGTGGGGCGCACATCCTGCGGCGCACATCCTGCTGCTCACATAAATAAAAATAATATTAAAAACAAATTACAATTTTTTTTTTAAAATCAAATTAATAAAAAAACTGTCCTTGCACATCCTGTGGGGCGCAAATTCTGTGGGGCGCAAATTCTGTGGGGCGCACATCCTGCGGCGCACATCCTGCTGCGCACATAAATAAAAATGAAATAAAACATTTTTACAAAAAAAAATATTTAAATCAAATTAATAAAAAAACTGTGCTTGCACATCCTGTGGGGCGCAAATTCTGTGGGGCGCACATCATGCGGCGCACATCCTGCTGCACACATAAATAAAAATAATATTAAAAACAAATTACAATTTTTTTTTTTAAATCAAATTAATAAAAAAACTGTGCTTGCCAGCCTGTGGGGCGCAAATTCTGTGGGGCGCAAATTCTGTGGGGCGCACATCCTGCGGCGCACATCCTGCTGCGCACATAAATAAAAATAATATTAAAACATTTTTACAAAAAAAATATTTAAATCAAATTAATAAAAAAACTGTGCTTGCACATCCTGTGGGGCACAAATTCTGTGGGGCGCACATCCTGCGGCGCACATCCTGCTGCGCACATAAATAAAAATAATATTAAAACATTTTTACAAAAAAAAATATTTAAATATAACTAATAAAAAACCTTGCTTGCACATCCTGTGGGGCGCAAATTTCTTTGGGGCGCACATCCTGCGGCGCACATCCTGCTGCGCACATAAACAAAAATAATATTAAAAACAAATTACAATTTTTTTTTTTAAATCAAATTAATAAAAAAACTGTGCTTGCACATCCTGTGGGGCGCAAATTCTGTGGGGCGCACATCCTGCGGCGCACATCCTGCTGCGCACATAAACAAAAATAATATTAAAAACAAATTACAATTTTTTTTTAAAAATCAAATTAATAAAAAAACTGTGCTTGCACATCCTGTGGGGCGCAAATTCTGTGGGGCGCACATCCTGCGGCGCACATCCTGCTGCACACATAAATAAAAATAATATTAAAAACAAATTACAATTTTTTTTTTTAAATCAAATTAATAAAAAAACTGTGCTTGCACATCCTGTGGGGCGCAAATTCTGTGGGGCGCACATCCTGCGGCGCACATCCTGCTGCGCACATAAATAAAAATAATATTAAAAACAAATTACAATTTTTTTTTTTAAATCAAATTAATAAAAAAACTGTGCTTGCCAGCCTGTGGGGCGCAAATTCTGTGGGGCGCAAATTCTGTGGGGCGCACATCCTGCGGGGCACATCCTGCTGCGCACATAAATAAAAATAATATTAAAACATTTTTACAAAAAAAATATTTAAATCAAATTAATAAAAAAACTGTGCTTGCACATCCTGTGGGGCGCAAATTCTGTGGGGCGCACATCCTGCGGCGCACATCCTGCTGCGCACAGAAACAAAAATAATATTAAAAACAAATTAAAAATTTTTTTTTTAAATCAAATTAATAAAAAAACTGTGCTTGCACATCCTGTGGGGCGCAAATTCTGTGGGGCGCACATCCTGCGGCGCACATCCTGCTGCGCACATAAACAAAAATAATATTAAAAACAAATTACAATTTTTTTTTAAAAATCAAATTAATAAAAAAACTGTGCTTGCACATCCTGTGGGGCGCAAATTCTGTGGGGCGCACATCCTGCGGCGCACATCCTGCTGCGCACATAAATAAAAATAATATTAAAACATTTTTACAAAAAAAATATTTAAATCAAATTAATAAAAAAACTGTCCTTGCACATCCTGTGGGGCGCAAATTCTGTGGGGCGCACATCCTGCGGCGCACATCCTGCTGCACACATAAATAAAAATAATATTAAAAACAAATTACAATTTTTTTTTTTAAATCAAATTAATAAAAAAACTGTGCTTACCAGCCTGTGGGGCGCAAATTCTGTGGGGCGCACATCCTGCGGCGCACATCCTGCTGCGCACATAAATAAAAATAATATTAAAACATTTTTACAAAAAAAATATTTAAATCAAATTAATAAAAAAACTGTGCTTGCCAGCCTGTGGGGCGCAAATTCTGTGGGGCGCAAATTCTGTGGGGCGCACATCCTGCGGGGCACATCCTGCTGCGCACATAAATAAAAATAATATTAAAACATTTTTACAAAAAAAATATTTAAATCAAATTAATAAAAAAACTGTGCTTGCACATCCTGTGGGGCGCAAATTCTGTGGGGCGCACATCCTGCGGTGCACATCCTGCTGCGCACAGAAACAAAAATAATATTAAAAACAAATTAAAATTTTTTTTTTTAAATCAAATTAATAAAAAAACTGTGCTTACCAGCCTGTGGGGCGCAAATTCTGTGGGGCGCACATCCTGTGGCGCACATCCTGCTGCGCACATAAATAAAAATAATATTAAAACATTTTTACAAAAAAAATATTTAAATCAAATTAATAAAAAAACTGTGCTTGCCAGCCTGTGGGGCGCAAATTCTGTGGGGCGCAAATTCTGTGGGGCGCACATCCTGTGGCGCACATCCTGCTGCGCACATAAATAAAAATAATATTAAAACATTTTTACAAAAAAAATATTTAAATCAAATTAATAAAAAAACTGTGCTTGCCAGCCTGTGGGGCGCAAATTCTGTGGGGCGCAAATTCTGTGGGGCGCACATCCTGCGGGGCACATCCTGCTGCGCACATAAATAAAAATAATATTAAAACATTTTTACAAAAAAAATATTTAAATCAAATTAATAAAAAAACTGTGCTTGCACATCCTGTGGGGCGCAAATTCTGTGGGGCGCACATCCTGCGACGCACATCCGGCTGCGCACATAAACAAAAATAATATTAAAAACAAATTACAATTTTTTTTTAAAAATCAAATTAATAAAAAAACTGTGCTTGCCAGCCTGTGGGGCGCAAATTCTGTGGGGCGCACATCCTGCGGCGCACATCCTGCTGCGCACATAAATAAAAATAATATTAAAACATTTTTACAAAAAAAATATTTAAATCAAATTAATAAAAAAACTGTGCTTGCACATCCTGTGGGGGACAAATTCTGTGGGGCGCACATCCTGCAGCACACATCCTGCTGCGCACATAAGTAAAAATAATATTAAAAACAAACTACAAAAAAAATGTTTTAAATCAAATTAATAAAAAAACTGTGCTTGCACATCCTGTGGGGCGCAAATTATGTGGGGCGCACATCCACCAGCGCACATCCTGCTGTGCACATAAATCAAAATAATATTAAAACATTTTTACAACAATTTTTTTTTTAAATCAAATTAATAAAAAAACTGTGCTTGCACATCCTGTGGGGCGCAAATTTTGTGGGGCGCACATCCTGCGGCGCACATCCTGCTGTGCACATAAATAAAAATAATATTAAAAACAAATTATAATTTTTTTTTTTTAAATCAAATTAATAAAAAAACTGTCCTTGCACATCCTGTGGGGCGCAAATTCTGTGGGGCGCACATCCTGCGGCGCAAATCCTGCTGCCCACATAAATAAAAATAATACTAAAACATTTTTTTCAAAAAAAAATATTTAAATCAAATTAATAAAAAAACTGTGCTTGCACATCCTGTGGGGCGCAAATTCTGTGGGGCGCACATCCTGCGGCGCACATCCTGCTGCGCACATGAATCATAATAATATTAAAACATTTTTACAAAAAAATATATTTAAATCAAATTAATAAAAAAACTGTGCTTGCACATCCTGTGGGGCGCAAATTCTGTGGGGCGCACATCCTGCGGCGCACATCCTGCTGCGCACATGAATAAAAATAATATTAAAACATTTTTACAAAAAAATATATTTAAATCAAATTAATAAAAAAACTTTGCTTGCACATCCTGTGGGGCGCAAATTTTGTGGGGCGCACATCCTGCGGCGCACATCCTGCTGCGCACATAAATAAAAATAATATTAAAAACAAATTACAATTTTTTTTTTTTAAATGAAATTAATAAAAAAACTGTCCTTGCACATCCTGTGGGGCGCACATCCTGCTGCGCACATAAATAAAAATAATATTAAAAACAAATTACAATTTTTTTTTTAAAATCAAATTAATAAAAAAACTGTGCTTGCACATCCTGTGGGGCGCAAATTATGTGGGGCGCACATCCTGCGGCTCAAATCCTGCTGCGCACATGAATAAAAATAATATTAAAACATTTTTACAAAAAAATTTTTTAAATCAAATTAATAAAAAAACTGTGCTTGCACATCCTGTGGGGCGCAAATTATGTGGGGCGCACATCCACCAGCGCACATCCTGCTGCGCACATAAATCAAAATAATATTAAAACATTTTTACAACAATTTTTTTTTTAAATCAAATTAATAAAAAAACTGTCCTTGCACATCCTGTGGGGCGCAAATTCTGTGGGGCGCACATCCTGCGGCGCACATCCTGCTGCGCACATAAATAAAAATAATATTAAAAACAAATTACAATTTTTTTTTTTAAATCAAATTAATAAAAAAACTGTCCTTGCACATCCTGTGGGGCGCAAATTCTGTGGGGCGCACATCCTGCTGCGCACATAAATAAAAATAATATTAAAACATTTTTACAAAAAAATGTATTAAAATGAAAGTAATAAAAAAACTGTGCTTGCACATTCTGTGGGGCGCAAATTCTGTGGGGCGCAAATCCTGCGGCGCACATCCTGCTGCGCATATAAATAAAAGTAATGTTAAAACATTTTTACAAAAAAAAATATATACATCAAATTAATAAAAAAACTGTGCTTGCACATCCTGTGGGGCGCGAATTCTGTGGGGCGCACATTCAGCTGCGCACATTAATACAAATAATATTAAAAACAATTTACAATTTTTTTTATTTTCAATCAAATTAATAAAAAAACTGTGCTTGCACATCCTGTGGGGCGCACATCCTGCGGCGCACATCCTGCTGCGAACATAAATAAAAATAATATTAAAAACAAATTACAATTTTTTTTTTAAATCAAATTAATAAAAAAACTGTGCTTGCACATCCTGTGGGGCGCAAATTCTGTGGGGCGCACATCCTGCGGCGCACATCCAGCTGCGCACATTAATACAAATAATATTAAAACATTTTTACAAAAAAAATATTTAAATCAAATTAATAAAAAAACTGTCCTTGCACATCCTGTGGGGCGCAAATTCTGTGGGGCGCACATCCTTCGGCGCACATCCAGCTGCGCACATTAATACAAATAATATTAAAACATTTAAAAAAAAAAAAATATTTAAATCAAATTAATAAAAAAACTGTCCTTGCACATCCTGTGGGGCGCAAATTCTGTGGGGCGCACATCCTGCTGCGCAAATAAATAAAAATAATATTAAAACATTTTTACAAAAAAAAATATTTAAATCAAATTAATAAAAAAACTGTCCTTGCACATCCTGTGGGGCGCAAATTCTGTGGGGCGCACATCCTGCGGCGCACATCCTGCTGCACACATGAATAAAAATAATATTAAAAACAAATTACATTTTTTTTTTTAAATCAAATTAATAAAAAAACTGTCCTTGCACATCCTGTGGGGCGCAAATTCTGTGGGGCGCACATCCTGCTGCGCACAAGAATAAAAATAATATTAAAACATTTTTACAAAAAAAAATATTTAAATATAACTAATAAAAAACCTTGCTTGCACATCCTGTGGGGCGCAAATTCTGTGGGACGCACATCCTGTGGCGCACATCCTGCTGTGCAAATAAATAAAAATAAAATTAAAAAAAATTTACAATTTTTTTTTTTTAAATCAAATTAATAAAAAAAGTGTGCTTGCACATCCTGTGGGGCGCAAATTATGTGGGGCGCACATCCTGCGGCGCACATCCTGCTGCGCACATAAATAAAAATAATATTAAAACATTTTTACAAAAAAAAATATTTAAATCAAATTAATAAAAAAACTGTGCTTGCACATCCTGTGGGGCGCAAATTCTGTGGGGCGCACATCCTGCTGCGCACATAAATAAAAATAATATTAAAAACAAATTACAATTTTTTTTTTTTAATCAAATTAATAAAAAAACTGTCCTTGCACATCCTGTGGGGCGCAAATTCTGTGGGGCGCACATCCTGCTGCGCACAAGAATAAAAATAATATTAAAAACAATTTACAATTTTTTTTTTTAAATCAAATTAATAAAAAAACTGTGCTTGCACATCCTGCTGCGCACATAAATAAAAATGAAATAAAACATTTTTACAAAAAAAAATATTTAAATCAAATTAATAAAAAAACTGTGCTTGCACATCCTGTGGGGCGCAAATTCTGTGGGGCGCACATCCTGCGGCGCACATCCTGCGGCGCACATCCTGCTGCGCACATAAATAAAAATAATATTAAAATCAAATTACAATTTTTTTTTTTAAATCAAATTAATAAAAAAACTGTCCATGCACATCCTGTGGGGCGCAAATTCTGTGGGGCGCACATCCTGCAGCGCACATCCTGCTGCGCACATAAATAAAAATAATATTAAAAACAATTTACAATTTTTTTTTTTTTAAATCAAATTAATAAAAAAACTGTCCATGCACATCCTGTGGGGTGCACATCCTGTGGGGCGCACATCCTGCGGCGCAAATCCTGCTGCGCACATGAATAAAAATAATATCAAAACATTTTTACAAAAAAATATATTTAAATCAAATTAATAAAAAAACTGTGCTTGCACATCCTGTGGGGCGCAAATTCTGTGGGGCGCACATCCTGCGGCGCACATCCTGCTGCGCACATAAATGAAAATAATATTAAAACATTTTTACAAAAAAAAATATTTAAATCAAATTAATAAAAAACTGTGCTTGCACATCCTGTGGGGCGCAAATTCTGTGGGGCGCACATCCTTCAGCGCACATCCAGCTGGGCAAATTAATAAAAATAATATTAAATTTTTTTTACAATTTTCTTTTTTAAATCAAATTAATAAAAAAACTGTGCTTGCACATCCTGTGGGGCGCAAATTATGTGGGGCGCACATCCTGAAGCGCACATCCTTCTGCGCACATGAATAAAAATAATATCAAAACATTTTTACAAAAAAATATATTTAAATCAAATTAATAAAAAAACTGTGCTTGCACATCCTGTGGGGCGCAAATTCTGTGGGGCGCACATCCTGCGGCGTACATCCTGCTGCGCACATAAATGAAAATAATATTAAAACATTTTTACAAAAAAAAATATTTAAATCAAATTAATAAAAAAACTGTGCTTGCACATCCTGTGGGGCGCAAATTCTGTGGGGCGCACATCCTGCGGCGCACATCCTGCTGCGCACATAAATAAAAATAATATTAAAAATGAATTACAATTTTTTTTTTTTAAATCAAATTAATAAAAAAACTGTCCTTGCACATAGTGTGGGGCGCACATTCTGCGGCGCACATCCTGCTGCGCACATAAATAAAAATAATATTAAAAACAAATTACAATTTTTTTTTTTAAATCAAATTAATAAAAAAAATGTCCTTGCACATCGTGTGGGGCGCACATCCTGCGGCGCACATAAATAAAAATAATATTAAAAACAAATTACAATTTTTTTTTTTTAAATCAAATTAATAAAAAAACTGTCCTTGCACATCCTGTGGGGCGCAAATTCTGTGGGGCGCACATCCTGCGGCGCACATCCTTTTGCGCACATGAATAAAAATAATATTAAAACATTTTTACAAAAAAAAATGTTTAAATCAAATTAATAAAAAAAATGTGCTTAGACATCCTGTGGGGCGCAAATTCTGTGGGGCGCACATCCTGCGGCGCACATCCTGCTGCGCACATAAATAAAAATAATATTAAAACATTTTTACAAAAAAAATATTTAAATCAAATTAATAAAAAATTGTGCTTGCACATCCTGTGGGGCGCACATCCTGCGGCGCACATCCTGCTGCGCACATAAATAAAAATAATATTAAAACATTTTTACAAAAAAAAATATTTAAATCAAATTAATAAAAAAACTGTGCTTGCACATCCTGTGGGGCGCAAATTCTGTGGGGCGCACATCCTGCTGCGCACATAAATAAAAATAATATTAAAACATTTTTACAAAAAAATGTATTAAAATCAAAGTAATAAAAAACTGTGCTTGCAGATCCTGTGGGGCGCACATCCTGCGGCGCACATCCTGCTGCGCATATAAATAAAAATAATGTTAAAACATTTTTACAAAAAAAAATATATACATCAAATTAATAAAAAAACTGTGCTTGCACAACCTGTGGGGCGCGAATTCTGTGGGGCGCACATTCAGCTGCGCACATTAATACAAATAATATTAAAAACAATTTACAATTATTTTTTTTTTTAATCAAATTAATAAAAAAACTGTGCTTGCACATCCTGTGGGGCGCAAATTCTGTGGGGCGCACATCCAGCTGCGCACATTAATAAAAATAATATTAAAAACAAATTACAATTTTTATTTTTAAATCAAATTAATAAAAAAACTGTCCTTGCACGTCCTGTGGGGCGCAAATTATGTGGGGCGCAAATTCTGTGGGGCGCACATCCTGCGGCGCACATCCTGCTGCGCACATAAATAAAAATAAAATAAAAAATTTTTACAAAAAAAAATATTTAAATCAAATTAATAAAAAAACTGTGCTTGCACATCCTGTGGGGCGCAAATTCTGTGGGGCGCACATCCTGTGGCGCACATCCTGCTGCGCACATAAATAAAAATAATATTAAAAACAATTTACAATTTTTTTTTTTTAAATAAAATTAATAAAAAAACTGTGCTTGCACATCCTGTGGGGCGCAAATTCTGTGGGGCGCACATCCTGCCACGCACATCCTGCTGTGCACATAAATAAAAATAATATTAAAACATTTTTACAAAAAAAATATTTAAATCAAATTAATAAAAAAACTGTGCTTGCACATCCTGTGGGGCGCAAATTATGTGGGGCGCAAATTCTGTGGGGCACACATCCTGCGGCGCACATCCTGCTGCGCACATAAATAAAAATAATATTAAAACATTTTTACAAAAAAATGTATTAAAATGAAAGTAATAAAAAAACTGTGCTTGCACATTCTGTGGGGCGCAAATTCTGTGGGGCGCAAATCCTGCGGCGCACATCCTGCTGCGCATATAAATAAAAGTAATGTTAAAACATTTTTACAAAAAAAAATATATACATCAAATTAATAAAAAAACTGTGCTTGCACATCCTGTGGGGCGCGAATTCTGTGGGGCGCACATTCAGCTGCGCACATTAATACAAATAATATTAAAAACAATTTACAATTTTTTTTATTTTCAATCAAATTAATAAAAAAACTGTGCTTGCACATCCTGTGGGGCGCACATCCTGCGGCGCACATCCTGCTGCGAACATAAATAAAAATAATATTAAAAACAAATTACAATTTTTTTTTTTAAATCAAATTAATAAAAAAACTGTCCTTGCACATCCTGTGGGGCGCACATCCTGCGGCGCACATCCTGCTGCGAACATAAATAAAAATAATATTAAAAACAAATTACAATTTTTTTTTTTAAATCAAATTAATAAAAAAACTGTCCTTTCACGTCCTGTGGGGTGCAAATTATGTGGGGCGCAAATTCTGTGGGGCGCACATCCTGCGGCGCACATCCTGCTGCGCACATAAATAAAAATGATATTAAAACATTTTTACAAAAAAAATATTTAAATCAAATTAATAAAAAAAACTGTCCTTGCACATCCTGTGGGGCGCAATTTCTGTGGGGCGCACATCCTGCGGCGCACATCCTGCTGCGCACATAAATAAAAATGAAATAAAACATTTTTACAAAAAAAAATATTTAAATCAAATTAATAAAAAAACTGTGCTTGCACATCCTGCTGCGCACATAAATAAAAATAATATTAAAAACAAATTACAATTTTTTTTTTAAATCAAATTAATAAAAAAACTGTGCTTGCACATCCTGTGGGGCGCAAATTCTGTGGGGCGCACATCCTGCGGCGCACATCCAGCTGCGCACATTAATACAAATAATATTAAAACATTTTTACAAAAAAAAATATTTAAATCAAATTAATAAAAAAACTGTCCTTGCACATCCTGTGGGGCGCAAATTCTGTGGGGCGCACATCCTTCGGCGCACATCCAGCTGCGCACATTAATACAAATAATATTAAAACATTTAAAAAAAAAAAAATATTTAAATCAAATTAATAAAAAAACTGTCCTTGCACATCCTGTGGGGCGCAAATTCTGTGGGGCGCACATCCTGCTGCGCAAATAAATAAAAATAATATTAAAACATTTTTACAAAAAAAAATATTTAAATCAAATTAATAAAAAAACTGTCCTTGCACATCCTGTGGGGCGCAAATTCTGTGGGGCGCACATCCTGCTGCGCACATCCTGCTGCGCACATGAATAAAAATAATATTAAAAACAAATTACATTTTTTTTTTTAAATCAAATTAATAAAAAAACTGTCCTTGCACATCCTGTGGGGCGCAAATTATGTGGGGCGCACATCCTGCGGCGCACATCCTGCTGCGCACATAAATAAAAATAATATTAAAACATTTTTACAAAAAAAAATATTTAAATCAAATTAATAAAAAAACTGTGCTTGCACATCCTGTGGGGCGCAAATTCTGTGGGGCGCACATCCTGCTGCGCACATAAATAAAAATAATATTAAAAACAAATTACAATTTTTTTTTTTTAATCAAATTAATAAAAAAACTGTCCTTGCACATCCTGTGGGGCGCAAATTCTGTGGGGCGCACATCCTGCTGCGCACAAGAATAAAAATAATATTAAAACATTTTTACAAAAAAAAATATTTAAATATAACTAATAAAACACCTTGCTTGCACATCCTATGGGGCGCAAATTCTGTGGGACGCACATCCTGTGGCGCACATCCTGCTGTGCAAATAAATAAAAATAAAATTAAAAAAAATTTACAATTTTTTTTTTTAAATCAAATTAATAAAAAAACTGTGCTTGCACATCCTGCTGCGCACATAAATAAAAATGAAATAAAACATTTTTACAAAAAAAAATATTTAAATCAAATTAATAAAAAAACTGTGCTTGCACATCCTGTGGGGCGCAAATTCTGTGGGGCGCACATCCTTCTGCGCACATCCTTCTGCGCACATGAATAAAAATAATATCAAAACATTTTTACAAAAAAATATATTTAAATCAAATTAATAAAAAAACTGTGCTTGCACATCCTGTGGGGCGCAAATTCTGTGGGGCGCACATCCTGCGGCGCATATCCTGCTGCGCACATAAATAAAAATAATATTAAAAATGAATTACAATTTTTTTTTTTTAAATCAAATTAATAAAAAAACTGTCCTTGCACATCGTGTGGGGCGCACATTCTGCGGCGCACATCCTGCTGCGCACATAAATAAAAATAATATTAAAAACAAATTACAATTTTTTTTTTTAAATCAAATTAATAAAAAAAATGTCCTTGCACATCGTGTGGGGCGCAAATCCTGCGGCGCACATAAATAAAAATAATATTAAAAACAAATTACAATTTTTTTTTTTTAAATCAAATTAATAAAAAAACTGTCCTTGCACATCCTGTGGGGCGCAAATTATGTGGGGCGCACATCATACGGCGCACATCCTGCTGCGCACATAAATAAAAATGAAATTAAAACATTTTTACAAAAAAAATATTTAAATCAAATTAATAAAAAAACTGTGGTTGCACGTCCTGTGGGGCGCAAATTCTGTGGGGCGCACAGACTGCGGCGCACATCCTGCTGCGCACATAGATAAAAATAATATTAAAACATCTTTACAAAAAAAAATATTTAAAACAATTAATAAAAAAAACTGTGCTTGCTCATCCTGTGGGGGCAAATTATGTGGGGCGCACATCATGCGGCGCACATCCAGCTGCGCACATTAATAATAATAATATTAAAACATTTTTTACAAAAAAAAAATTTAAATCAAATTAATAAAAAAACTGTGCTTGCACATCCTGTAGGGCGCAAATTCTGTGGCGCGCACATCCTGAAGCGCACATCCTGCTGCGCAGATAAAATAAAAATAATATTAAAACATTTTTACAAAAAAAAATATTTAAATCAAATTAATAAAAAAACTGTGCTTGCACATCCTGTGGGGCGCAAATTATGTGGCGCACATCCTGCAGCGCACATCTTGCTGCGCACATAAATAAAAATAATATTAAAACATTTTTACAAAAAAAATATTTAAATTAAATTAATAAAAAAACTGTGCTTGCACATCCTGTGGGGCGCAAATTATGTGGCGCACATCCTGCGGCGCAAATCCTGCTGCGCACATGAATAAAAATAATATCAAAACATTTTTACAAAAAAATATATTTAAATCAAATTAATAAAAAAACTGTGCTTGCACATCCTGTGGGGCGCAAATTCTGTGGGGCGCACATCCTGCGGCGCACATCCTGCTGCGCACATAAATGAAAATAATATTAAAACATTTTTACAAAAAAAAATATTTAAATCAAATTAATAAAAAACTGTGCTTGCACATCCTGTGGGGCGCAAATTCTGTGGGGCGCACATCCTGCGGCGCACATCCTGCTGCGCACATAAATGAAAATAATATTCAAAACATTTTTACAAAAAAAAATATTTAAATCAAATTAATAAAAAACTGTGCTTGCACATCGTGTGGGGCGCACATTCTGCGGCGCACATCCTGCTGCGCACATAAATAAAAATAATATTAAAACATTTTTACAAAAAAAATATTTAAATCAAATTAATAAAAAAACTGTGCTTGCACATCCTGTGGGGCGCAAATTCTGTGGGGCGCACATCCTGCTGCGCACATAAATAAAAATAATATTAAAACATTTTTACAAAAAAAATATTTAAATCAAATTAATAAAAAAACTGTCCTTGCACATCCTGTGGGGCGCAAATTCTGTGGGGCGCACATCCTGCGGCGCACATCCTGCTGAGCACATGAATAAAAATAATATTAAAACATTTTTACAAAAAAATGTATTTAAATCAAATTAATAAAAAAACTGTGCTTGCACATCCTGTGGGGCGCAAATTCTGTGGGGCGCACATCCTGCGGCGCACATCCTGCTGCGCACATGAATAAAAATAATATTAAAACATTTTTACAAAAAAAATATTTAAATCAAATTAATAAAAAAACTGTCCTTGCACATCCTGTGGGGCGCAAATTCTGTGGGGCGCACATCCTGCGGCGCACATCCTGCTGTGCACATGAATAAAAATAATATTAAAACATTTTTACAAAAAAATGTATTTAAATCAAATTAATAAAAAAACTGTGCTTGCACATCCTGTGGGGCGCAAATTCTGTGGGGCGCACATCCTGCGGCGCACATCCTGCTGCGCACATAAATAAAAATAATATTAAAACATTTTTACAAAAAAAATATTTAAATCAAATTAATAAAAAAACTGTCCTTGCACATCCTGTGGGGCGCAAATTCTGTGGGGCGCACATCCTGCGGCGCACATCCTGCTGTGCACATGAATAAAAATAATATTAAAACATTTTTACAAAAAAATGTATTTAAATCAAATTAATAAAAAAACTGTGCTTGCACATCCTGTGGGGCGCAAATTCTGTGGGGCGCACATCCTGCAGCGCACATCCTGCTGCGCACATAAATAAAAATAATATTAAAACATTTTTACAAAAAAAAATATTTAAATATAACTAATAAAAAACCTTGCTTGCACATCCTGTGGGGCGCAAATTATGTGGGGCGCACATCCTGCGGCGCACATCCTGCTGCGCACATAAATAAAAATAATATTAAAAACAATTTACATTTTTTTTTTTAAATCAAATTAATAAAAAAACTGTGCTTGCACATCCTGTGGGGCGCAAATTATGTGGGGCGCACATCATGCGGCGCACATCCTGCTGCGCACATAGATAAAAATAATATTAAAACATCTTTACAAAAAAAAATATTTAAAACAATTAATAAAAAAAAATGTGCTTGCTCATCCTGTGGGGCGCAAATTATGTGGGGCGCACATCATGCGGCGCACATCCAGCTGCGCACATTAATAATAATAATATTAAAACATTTTTACAAAAAAAAATATTTAAATCAAATTAATAAAAAAACTGTGCTTGCACATCCTGTGGGGCGCACATCCTGCGGCGCACATCCTGCTGCGCACATAAATAAAAATAATATTAAAAACAAATTACAATTTTTTTTTTTTAAATCAAATTAATAAAAAAACTGTCCTTGCACATCCTGTGGGGCGCAAATTCTGTGGGGCGCACATCCTGCGGCGCACATCCTGCTGCGCACATAAATAAAAATAATATTAAAAACAAATTACAATTTTTTTTTTTTAAATCAAATTAATAAAAAAACTGTCCTTGCACATCCTGTGGGGAGCACATCCTGCGGCGCACATCCTGCTGCGCACATAAATAAAAATAATATTAAAAACAAATTACAATTTTTTTTTTTAAATCAAATTAATAAAAAAACTGTCCTTGCACATCCTGTGGGGCGCAAATTCTGTGGGGCGCACATCCTGCTGCGCACATAAATAAAAATAATATTAAAAATGAATTACAATTTTTTTTTTTTAAATCAAATTAATAAAAAAACTGTCCTTGCACATAGTGTGGGGCGCACATTCTGCGGCGCACATCCTGCTGCGCACATAAATAAAAATAATATTAAAAACAAATTACAATTTTTTTTTTTAAATCAAATTAATAAAAAAAATGTCCTTGCACATCGTGTGGGGCGCACATCCTGCGGCGCACATAAATAAAAATAATATTAAAAACAAATTACAATTTTTTTTTTTTAAATCAAATTAATAAAAAAACTGTCCTTGCACATCCTGTGGGGCGCAAATTCTGTGGGGCGCACATCCTGCGGCGCACATCCTGCTGTGCACATGAATAAAAATAATATTAAAACATTTTTACAAAAAAATGTATTTAAATCAAATTAATAAAAAAACTGTGCTTGCACATCCTGTGGGGCGCAAATTATGTGGGGCGCACATCATGCGGCGCACATCCTGCTGCGCACATAGATAAAAATAATATTAAAACATCTTTACAAAAAAAAATATTTAAAACAATTAATAAAAAAAAATGTGCTTGCTCATCCTGTGGGGCGCACATCATGCGGCGCACATCCTGCTGCGCACATAAATGAAAATAATATTCAAAACATTTTTACAAAAAAAAATATTTAAATCAAATTAATAAAAAACTGTGCTTGCACATCGTGTGGGGCGCACATTCTGCGGCGCACATCCTGCTGCGCACATAAATAAAAATAATATTAAAAACAAATTACAATTTTTTTTTTTAAATCAAATTAATAAAAAAACTGTGCTTGCACATCCTGTGGGGCGCAAATTATGTGGGGCGCACATCCTTCTGCGCACATCCTTCTGCGCACATGAATAAAAATAATATCAAAACATTTTTACAAAAAAATATATTTAAATCAAATTAATAAAAAAACTGTGCTTGCACATCCTGTGGGGCGCAAATTCTGTGGGGCGCACATCCTGCGGCGCACATCCTGCTGCGCACATAAATAAAAATAATATTAAAAATGAATTACAATTTTTTTTTTTTAAATCAAATTAATAAAAAAACTGTCCTTGCACATCGTGTGGGGCGCACATTCTGCGGCGCACATCCTGCTGCGCACATAAATAAAAATAATATTAAAAACAAATTACAATTTTTTTTTTTAAATCAAATTAATAAAAAAAATGTCCTTGCACATCCTGTGGGGCGCAAATTATGTGGGGCGCACATCATACGGCGCACATCCTGCTGCGCACATAAATAAAAATGAAATTAAAACATTTTTACAAAAAAAATATTTAAATCAAATTAATAAAAAAACTGTGGTTGCACGTCCTGTGGGGCGCAAATTCTGTGGGGCGCACATCCTGCGGCGCAAATCCTGCTGCGCACATGAATAAAAATAATATCAAAACATTTTTACAAAAAAATATATTTAAATCAAATTAATAAAAAAACTGTGCTTGCACATCCTGTGGGGCGCAAATTCTGTGGGGCGCACATCCTGCGGCGCACATCCTGCTGCGCACATAAATGAAAATAATATTAAAACATTTTTACAAAAAAAAATATTTAAATCAAATTAATAAAAAACTGTGCTTGCACATCCTGTGGGGCGCAAATTCTGTGGGGCGCACATCCTGCGGCGCACATCCTGCTGCGCACATAAATGAAAATAATATTCAAAACATTTTTACAAAAAAAAATATTTAAATCAAATTAATAAAAAACTGTGCTTGCACATCGTGTGGGGCGCACATTCTGCGGCGCACATCCTGCTGCGCACATAAATAAAAATAATATTAAAAACAAATTACAATTTTTTTTTTTAAATCAAATTAATAAAAAAACTGTGCTTGCACATCCTGTGGGGCGCAAATTATGTGGGGCGCACATCCTGAAGCGCACATCCTTCTGCGCACATGAATAAAAATAATATCAAAACATTTTTACAAAAAAATATATTTAAATCAAATTAATAAAAAAACTGTGCTTGCACATCCTGTGGGGCGCAAATTCTGTGGGGCGCACATCCTGCGGCGTACATCCTGCTGCGCACATAAATGAAAATAATATTAAAACATTTTTACAAAAAAAAATATTTAAATCAAATTAATAAAAAAACTGTGCTTGCACATCCTGTGGGGCGCAAATTCTGTGGGGCGCACATCCTGCGGCGCACATCCTGCTGCGCACATAAATAAAAATAATATTAAAAATGAATTACAATTTTTTTTTTTTAAATCAAATTAATAAAAAAACTGTCCTTGCACATCGTGTGGGGCGCACATTCTGCGGCGCACATCCTGCTGCGCACATAAATAAAAATAATATTAAAAACAAATTACAATTTTTTTTTTTAAATCAAATTAATAAAAAAAATGTCCTTGCACATCGTGTGGGGCGCACATCCTGCGGCGCACATAAATAAAAATAATATTAAAAACAAATTACAATTTTTTTTTTTTAAATCAAATTAATAAAAAAACTGTCCTTGCACATCCTGTGGGGCGCAAATTCTGTGGGGCGCACATCCTGCGGCGCACATCCTTTTGCGCACATGAATAAAAATAATATTAAAACATTTTTACAAAAAAAAATGTTTAAATCAAATTAATAAAAAAAATGTGCTTGCACATCCTGTGGGGCGCAAATTCTGTGGGGCGCACATCCTGCGGCGCACATCCTGCTGCGCACATAAATAAAAATAATATTAAAACATTTTTACAAAAAAAATATTTAAATCAAATTAATAAAAAATTGTGCTTGCACATCCTGTGGGGCGCACATCCTGCGGCGCACATCCTGCTGCGCACATAAATAAAAATAATATTAAAACATTTTTACAAAAAAAAATATTTAAATCAAATTAATAAAAAAACTGTGCTTGCACATCCTGTGGGGCGCAAATTCTGTGGGGCGCACATCCTGCGGCGCACATCCTGCTGCGCACATAAATAAAAATAATATTAAAACATTTTTACAAAAAAAATATTTAAATCAAATTAATAAAAAAACTGTCCTTGCACATCCTGTGGGGCGCAAATTATGTGGGGCGCACATCATGCGGCGCACATCCTGCTGCGCACATAGATAAAAATAATATTAAAACATCTTTACAAAAAAAAATATTTAAATCAAATTAATAAAAAAACTGTGCTTGCACATCCTGTGGGGCGCACATCCTGCGGCGCACATCCTGCTGCGCACATAAATAAAAATAATATTAAAAACAAATTACAATTTTTTTTTTTTAAATCAAATTAATAAAAAAACTGTCCTTGCACATCCTGTGGGGAGCACATCCTGCGGCGCACATCCTGCTGCGCACATAAATAAAAATAATATTAAAAACAAATTACAATTTATTTTTTTTAAATCAAATTAATAAAAAAACTGTCCTTGCACATCCTGTGGGGCGCACATCCTGCGGCGCACATCCTGCTGCGCACAAAAATAAAAATAATATTAAAAACAAATTACAATTTTTTTTTTTAAATCAAATTAATAAAAAAACTGTCCTTGCACATCCTGTGGGGCGCAAATTCTGTGGGGCGCACATCCTGCTGCGCACATAAATAAAAATAATATTAAAACATTTTTACAAAAAAATATATTTAAATCAAATTAATAAAAAAACTGTGCTTGCACATCCTGTGGGGCGCAAATTATGTGGGGCGCACATTCTGCGGCGCACATCCTGCTGCGCACATAAATAAAAATAATATTAAAAACAAATTACAATTTTTTTTTTTAAATCAAATTAATAAAAAAAATGTCCTTGCACATCCTGTGGGGCGCAAATTCTGTGGGGCGCACATCCTGCGGCGCACATCCTGCTGCGCACATAAATCAAAATAATATTAAAACATTTTTTTCAAAAAAAATATTTAAATCAAATTAATAAAAAAACTGTGCTTGCACATTCTGTGGGGCGCAAATTCTGTGGGGCGCACATCCTGCGGCGCAAATCCTGCTGCGCACATGAATAAAAATAATATTAAAACATTTTTACAAAAAAAAATATTTAAATCAAACTAATAAAAAACTGTCCTTGCACATCTTGTGTGGCGCAAATTCTGTGGGGCGCACATCCTGCGGCGCACATAAATAAAAATAATATTAAAAACAAATTACAATTTTTTTTTTTAAATCAAATTAATAAAAAAACTGTCCTTGCACATCCTGTGGGGCGCAAATTCTGTGGGGCGCACATCCTGCGGCGCACATCCTGCTGCGCACATAAATAAAAATAATATTAAAACATTTTTACAAAAAAAAATATTTAAATCAAATTAATAAAAAAACTGTGCTTGCATATCCTGTGGGGCGCAAATTCTGTGGGGCGCACATCCTGCGGCGCACATCCTGCTGCGCACATAAATAAAAATAATATTAAAAACAATTTACAATTTTTTTTTTTTAAATCAAATTAATAAAAAAACTGTGCTTGCACATCCTGTGGGGCGCAAATTCTGTGGGGCGCAAATTCTGTGGGGCGCACATCCTGCGGCGCACATCCTGCTGCGCACATATGTAAAAATAATATTAAAACATTTTTACAAAAAAAAATATTTAAATCAAATTAATAAAAAAACTGTGCTTGCACATCCTGTGGGGCGCAAATTATGTGGGGCGCACATCCTGCGGTGCACATCCTGCTGCGCACATAAATAAAAATAATATTAAAAACAATTTACAATTATTTTTTTTTAAATCAAATTAATAAAAAAACTGTGCTTGCACATCCTGTGGGGCGCAAATTCTTTGGGGCGCACATCCTGCTGCACACATCCTGCTGCGCACATAAATAAAAATAATATTGAAACAAATTTACAATTTTTTTTTTTTAAATCAAATTAATAAAAAAACTGTGCTTGCACATCCTGTGGGGCGCAAATTATGTGGGGCGCACATCATGCGGCGCACATCCTGCTGCGCACATAAATAAAAATAATATTAAAAACAAATTACAATTTTTTTTTTTTTAAATCAAATTAATAAAAAAACTTTCCTTGCACATCCTGTGGGGCGCAAATTCTGTGGGCCGCACATCCTGCGGCGCAAATCCTGCTGCGCACATGAATAAAAATAATATTAAAACATTTTTACAAAAAAAAATATTTAAATCAAATTAATAAAAAAACTGTGCTTGCACATCCTGTGGGGCGCAAATTCTGTGGGGCGCACATCCTGCGAGGCACATCCTGCTGCGCACATGAATAAAAATAATATTAAAACATTTTTACAAAAAAAAATGTTTAAATCAAATTAATAAAAAAAATGTGCTTGCACATCCTGTGGGGCGCAAATTCTGTGGGGCGCACATCCTTCAGCGCACATCCAGCTGGGCAAATTAATAAAAATAATATTAAATTTTTTTTACAATTTTCTTTTTTAAATCAAATTAATAAAAAAACTGTGCTTGCACATCCTGTGGGGCGCAAATTCTGTGGGGCGCACATCCTGCGGCGCACATCCTGCTGCGCACATAAATAAAAATAATATTAAAAACAAATTACAATTTTTTTTTTAAATCAAATTAATAAAAAAACTGTCCTTGCACATCCTGTGGGGCGCAAATTCTGTGGGCCGCAAATCCTGCGGCGCACATCCTGCTGCGCACATAAATAAAAATAATATTAAAAACAAATTACAATTTTTTTTTTAAATCAAATTAATAAAAAAACTGTCCTTGCACATCCTGTGGGGCGCAAATTCTGTGGGGCGCACATCCTGCGGCGCAAATCCTGCTGCGCACATGAATAAAAATAATATTAAAACATTTTTACAAAAAAAAATATTTAAATCAAATTAATAAAAAAACTGTGCTTGCACATCCTGTGGGGCGCAAATTCTGTGGGGCGCACATCCTGCGAGGCACATCCTGCTGCGCACATAAATAAAAATAATATTAAAAACAAATTACAATTTTTTTTTTTAAATCAAATTAATAAAAAAACTGTCCTTGCACATCCTGTGTGGCGCAAATTCTGTGGGGCGCACATCCTGCGGCGCACATCCTGCTGCGCACATAAATAAAAACAATATTAAAAACAAATTACAATTTTTTTAAAAAAATCAAATTAATAAAAAAATTGTCCTTGCACATCCTGTGGGGCGCAAATTCTGTGGGGCACACATCCTGCGGCGCACATCCTGCTGCGCACATGAATAAAAATGAAATTAAAAAAAATTTACAATTTTTTTTTTTTAAATCAAATTAATAAAAAAAATGTGCTTGCACATCCTGTGGGGCGCAAATTATGTGGGGCGCACATCCTGCGGCGCACATCCTGCTGCGCACATAAATAAAAATAATATTAAAAACAAATTACAATTTTTTTTTTAAATCAAATTAATAAAAAAACTGTCCTTGCACATCCTGTGGGGCGCAAATTCTGTGGGCCCCAAATCCTGCGGCGCACATCCTGCTGCGCACATTAATAAAAATAATATTAAAAACAAATTACAATTTTTTTTTTAAATCAAATTAATAAAAAAACTGTCCTTGCACATCCTGTGGGGCGCAAATTCTGTGGGGCGCACATCCTGCGGCGCAAATCCTGCTGCGCACATGAATAAAAATAATATTAAAACATTTTTACAAAAAAAAATATTTAAATCAAATTAATAAAAAAACTGTGCTTGCACATCCTGTGGGGCGCAAATTATGTGGGGCGCACATCCTGAAGCGCACATCCTTCTGCGCACATGAATAAAAATAATATTAAAACATTTTTACAAAAAAAAATATTTAAATCAAACTAATAAAAAACTGTCCTTGCACATCTTGTGGGGCGCAAATTCTGTGGGGCGCACATCCTGCGGCGCATATCCTGCTGCGCACATGAATAAAAATAATATTAAAAACAATTTACATTTTTTTTTTTTAAATCAAATTAATAAAAAAACTGTCCTTGCACATCCTGTAGGGCGCAAATTCTGTGGGGCGCACATCCTGCAGCGCACATCCTGCTGCGCACATGAATAAAAATAATATTAAAACATTTTTACAAAAAAAAATATTTAAACCAATTTAATAAAAAAACTGTGCTTGCACATCCTTTGGGGCGCAAATTCTGTGGGGCGCACATCCTGCTGCGCACATAAATCAAAATAATATTAAAACATTTTTACAAAAATTTTTTTTTAAATCAAATTAATAAAAAAACTGTCCTTGCACATCCTGTGGGGCGCACATTCTGCGGCGCACATCCTGCTGCGCACATAAATAAAAATAATATTAAAAACAAATTACAATTTTTTTTTTAAATCAAATTAATAAAAAAACTGTGCTTGCACATCCTGTGGGGCGCAAATTCTGTGGGGCGCACATCCTGCGGCGCACATCCTGCTGCGCACATAAATGAAAATAATATTAAAACATTTTTACAAAAAAAAATATTTAAATCAAATTAATAAAAAAACTGTGCTTGCACATCCTGTGGGGCGCAAATTCTGTGGGGCGCACATCCTGCGAGGCACATCCTGCTGCGCACATAAATAAAAATAATATTAAAAACAAATTACAATTTTTTTTTATAAATCAAATTAATAAAAAAACTGTGCTTGCACATCCTGTGGGGCGCAAATTATGTGGGGCGCACATCCTGCAGCGCACATCCTGCTGCGCACTTGAAATAAAAATAATATTAAAACATTTTTACAAAAAAAAATATTTAAATCAAATGAATAAAAAAACTGTGCTTGCACATCCTGTGGGGCGCACATTCTGTGGGGCGCACATCCTGCAGCGCACATCTTACTGCGCACATAAATAAAAATAATATTAAAACATTTTTACAAAAAAATATATTAAAATCAAATTAATAAAAAAACTGTGCTTGCACATCCTGTGGGGCGCAAATTATGTGGGGCGCACATCCTGCGGCACACATCCTGCTGCGCACATAAATAAAAATAATATTGAAACAAATTTACAATTTTTTTTTTTTAAATCAAATTAATAAAAAAACTGTGCTTGCACATCCTGTGGGGCGCAAAATATGTGGGGCGCACATCCTGAAGCGCACATCCTTCTGCGCACATGAATAAAAATAATATTAAAACATTTTTACAAAAAAAAATATTTAAATCAAACTAATAAAAAACTGTCCTTGCACATCTTGTGGGGCGCAAATTCTGTGGGGCGCACATCCTGCGGCGCATATCCTGCTGCGCACATGAATAAAAATAATATTAAAAACAATTTACATTTTTTTTTTTTAAATCAAATTAATAAAAAAACTGTGCTTGCACATCCTGTGGGTCGCAAATTCTGTGGGGCGCACATCCTGCAGCGCACATCCTGCTGCGCACATAAATAAAATAATATTAAAACATTTTTACAAAAAAAAATATTTAAATCAAATTAATAAAAAAACTGTGCTTGCACATCCTGTAGGGCGCAAATTCTGTGGGGCGCACATCCTGCAGCGCACATCCTGCTGCGCACATGAATAAAAATAATATTAAAACATTTTTACAAAAAAAAATATTTAAACCAATTTAATAAAAAAACTGTGCTTGCACATCCTTTGGGGCGCAAATTCTGTGGGGCGCACATCCTGCTGCGCACATAAATTAAAATAATATTAAAACATTTTTACAAAAATTTTTTTTTAAATCAAATTAATAAAAAAACTGTCCTTGCACATCCTGTGGGGCGCACATTCTGCGGCGCACATCCTGCTGCGCACATAAATAAAAATAATATTAAAAACAAATTACAATTTTTTTTTTTAAATCAAATTAATAAAAAAACTGTGCTTGCACATCCTGTGGGGCGCAAATTCTGTGGGGCGCACATCCTGCGGCGCAAATCCTGCTGCGCACATGAATAAAAATAATATTAAAACATTTTTACAAAAAAAAATATTTAAATCAAATTAATAAAAAAACTGTGCTTGCACATCCTGTGGGGCGCAAATTCTGTGGGGCGCACATCCTGCGAGGCACATCCTGCTGCGCACATAAATAAAAATAATATTAAAAACAAATTACAATTTTTTTTTATAAATCAAATTAATAAAAAAACTGTGCTTGCACATCCTGTGGGGCGCAAATTATGTGGGGCGCACATCCTGCAGCGCACATCCTGCTGCGCACTTGAAATAAAAATAATATTAAAACATTTTTACAAAAAAAAATATTTAAATCAAATTAATAAAAAAACTGTGCTTGCACATCCTGTGGGGCGCACATTCTGTGGGGCGCACATCCTGCAGCGCACATCTTGCTGCGCACATAAATAAAAATAATATTAAAACATTTTTACAAAAAAAAATATTTAAATATAACTAATAAAAAACCTTGCTTGCACATCCTGTGGGGCGCACATCCTGCAGCGCACATCCTGCTGCACACATAAATAAAAATAATATTAAAAACAAATTACAATTTTTTTTTTTAAATCAAATTAATAAAAAAACTGTCCATGCACATCCTGTGGGGCGCAAATTCTGTGGGGCGCACATCCTGCTGCGCACATAAATA
>NW_026519152.1:0-80525 GCF_947347685.1 Pleuronectes platessa | reverse complement strand
ACCAACTGGTTGTGGAATCTATGTTTTTGGTCAATAATCTCAAAGGAGTTAGGTGAGATGTCTCAGGTCACTCGTTCTGTCCAGGGGTCAAAGGTTAGGTTTAGGTAGGGGGTCCCTATGGTTAGGGTTAGGGTAGTGGGACCCTGATTAGGGATATTGATGACTATGTGGTCATAACTACTGACTAAGGGAATCCAAATTGGTGTGGTTTGTATAGGTTCAAATTAAATTTAGTGTGGTCCTGAGTTAAATTACTCTCCATATCAACTACAAACAGCATTTATTATTTTCCAATGGCATCGTGCCCTGAACCAAAATGGGATGGGGGTAAGGGTGAAGGTAAGAGGTAAGTATGGGGTGTAAGAAACCGGGTCCTGGGTCCGTTAATTCCTTTCATTCCAGGTTTCTTTAACATTTTGGCTGCTTTTATGGGAGTCGATTCCCCACTATTGGAAGTAATAGGTAAGTAGTGATTTTTAGAGGGGCATCCCATTAATTGTCCCAGGCGGCACTGGCCAGGGTTAGGTGAAAACGGTAATATCCGTTGACCCGACAAGTCAGGTCAAACGTTATGCACGGGCCCTCCTGGGACATGGGATGCCCCTCACTTGGTAAAATAACCATAAATATCCAATAAAAGTGTTGTAACAACACCCTGATTTTTTACAGGTATGTGAAACACACTGTGGTAAAATAACCGTAAGTAAATCCTAATGATGTCGTAATAACACACTGATTTTTACAGTTGTGTTAAACATGTTGTAATTACAGCTAAATAAACATCCAATGAACTATATACAAATTTACAAATATGTCTTGAGTCTCTCCGCTCAGCCGAGGGAGGGTAAATGGCTTAGTCAGGTAAGTACAATTTGTCATTTTTGCTTAAAGTCCGTAGGCCCTGTCGCGACGTTTCGAAATTTGTTTATCTTCATCAGGCTAGGGCAGGTAAGTAGGTCAGGTCGAATTAAGAGGTAAGTCATCCCCATGGTGGGTCTCTGGGAGAGCTTGTCCCTGATCTTGCTCCATGAGGCATTTTGTCTTGTCTGAGACTGGCCAAGGAGTTGCAATCATTTATATAGCCCATCTAGCTCCTCCCCCTGGTGAAATTTCCTTGTCCCTCCGAAACACAGCACTCCAACAAGCACTCATTCCCATACTCCTTTTCCATCAATTCCATTAAAATAGGCTCCAATCACACACCTATAGGGATCTCTTGTCCTCTAAATATTAAACACAGTTGGGTGGGGTATACCAGGGAATTAATTGCCTTCTCTCTGAGGTCTTACTGCCTATTTAGGTCTTTCTTCCTGTACTGTACTTGCCCAAAATTAAAGAGTTGCAAACCAACTGGTTGTGGAATCTATGTTTTTGGTCAATAATCTCAAAGGAGTTAGGTGAGATGTCTCAGGTCACTCGTTCTGTCCAGGGGTCAAAGGTTAGGTTTAGGTAGGGGGTCCCTATGGTTAGGGTTAGGGTAGTGGGACCCTGATTAGGGATATTGATGACTATGTGGTCATAACTACTGACTAAGGGAATCCAAATTGGTGTGGTTTGTATAGGTTCAAATTAAATTTAGTGTGGTCCTGAGTTAAATTACTCTCCATATCAACTACAAACAGCATTTATTATTTTCCAATGGCATCGTGCCCTGAACCAAAATGGGATGGGGGTAAGGGTGAAGGTAAGAGGTAAGTATGGGGTGTAAGAAACCGGGTCCTGGGTCCGTTAATTCCTTTCATTCCAGGTTTCTTTAACATTTTGGCTGCTTTTATGGGAGTCGATTCCCCACTATTGGAAGTAATAGGTAAGTAGTGATTTTTAGAGGGGCATCCCATTAATTGTCCCAGGCGGCACTGGCCAGGGTTAGGTGAAAACGGTAATATCCGTTGACCCGACAAGTCAGGTCAAACGTTATGCACGGGCCCTCCTGGGACATGGGATGCCCCTCACTTGGTAAAATAACCATAAATATCCAATAAAAGTGTTGTAACAACACCCTGATTTTTTACAGGTATGTGAAACACACTGTGGTAAAATAACCGTAAGTAAATCCTAATGATGTCGTAATAACACACTGATTTTTACAGTTGTGTTAAACATGTTGTAATTACAGCTAAATAAACATCCAATGAACTATATACAAATTTACAAATATGTCTTGAGTCTCTCCGCTCAGCCGAGGGAGGGTAAATGGCTTAGTCAGGTAAGTACAATTTGTCATTTTTGCTTAAAGTCCGTAGGCCCTGTCGCGACGTTTCGAAATTTGTTTATCTTCATCAGGCTAGGGCAGGTAAGTAGGTCAGGTCGAATTAAGAGGTAAGTCATCCCCATGGTGGGTCTCTGGGAGAGCTTGTCCCTGATCTTGCTCCATGAGGCATTTTGTCTTGTCTGAGACTGGCCAAGGAGTTGCAATCATTTATATAGCCCATCTAGCTCCTCCCCCTGGTGAAATTTCCTTGTCCCTCCGAAACACAGCACTCCAACAAGCACTCATTCCCATACTCCTTTTCCATCAATTCCATTAAAATAGGCTCCAATCACACACCTATAGGGATCTCTTGTCCTCTAAATATTAAACACAGTTGGGTGGGGTATACCAGGGAATTAATTGCCTTCTCTCTGAGGTCTTACTGCCTATTTAGGTCTTTTTTCCTGTACTGTACTTGCCCAAAATTAAAGAGTTGCAAACCAACTGGTTGTGGAATCTATGTTTTTGGTCAATAATCTCAAAGGAGTTAGGTGAGATGTCTCAGGTCACTCGTTCTGTCCAGGGGTCAAAGGTTAGGTTTAGGTAGGGGGTCCCTATGGTTAGGGTTAGGGTAGTGGGACCCTGATTAGGGATATTGATGACTATGTGGTCATAACTACTGACTAAGGGAATCCAAATTGGTGTGGTTTGTATAGGTTCAAATTAAATTTAGTGTGGTCCTGAGTTAAATTACTCTCCATATCAACTACAAACAGCATTTATTATTTTCCAATGGCATCGTGCCCTGAACCAAAATGGGATGGGGGTAAGGGTGAAGGTAAGAGGTAAGTATGGGGTGTAAGAAACCGGGTCCTGGGTCCGTTAATTCCTTTCATTCCAGGTTTCTTTAACATTTTGGCTGCTTTTATGGGAGTCGATTCCCCACTATTGGAAGTAATAGGTAAGTAGTGATTTTTAGAGGGGCATCCCATTAATTGTCCCAGGCGGCACTGGCCAGGGTTAGGTGAAAACGGTAATATCCGTTGACCCGACAAGTCAGGTCAAACGTTATGCACGGGCCCTCCTGGGACATGGGATGCCCCTCACTTGGTAAAATAACCATAAATATCCAATAAAAGTGTTGTAACAACACCCTGATTTTTTACAGGTATGTGAAACACACTGTGGTAAAATAACCGTAAGTAAATCCTAATGATGTCGTAATAACACACTGATTTTTACAGTTGTGTTAAACATGTTGTAATTACAGCTAAATAAACATCCAATGAACTATATACAAATTTACAAATATGTCTTGAGTCTCTCCGCTCAGCCGAGGGAGGGTAAATGGCTTAGTCAGGTAAGTACAATTTGTCATTTTTGCTTAAAGTCCGTAGGCCCTGTCGCGACGTTTCGAAATTTGTTTATCTTCATCAGGCTAGGGCAGGTAAGTAGGTCAGGTCGAATTAAGAGGTAAGTCATCCCCATGGTGGGTCTCTGGGAGAGCTTGTCCCTGATCTTGCTCCATGAGGCATTTTGTCTTGTCTGAGACTGGCCAAGGAGTTGCAATCATTTATATAGCCCATCTAGCTCCTCCCCCTGGTGAAATTTCCTTGTCCCTCCGAAACACAGCACTCCAACAAGCACTCATTCCCATACTCCTTTTCCATCAATTCCATTAAAATAGGCTCCAATCACACACCTATAGGGATCTCTTGTCCTCTAAATATTAAACACAGTTGGGTGGGGTATACCAGGGAATTAATTGCCTTCTCTCTGAGGTCTTACTGCCTATTTAGGTCTTTCTTCCTGTACTGTACTTGCCCAAAATTAAAGAGTTGCAAACCAACTGGTTGTGGAATCTATGTTTTTGGTCAATAATCTCAAAGGAGTTAGGTGAGATGTCTCAGGTCACTCGTTCTGTCCAGGGGTCAAAGGTTAGGTTTAGGTAGGGGGTCCCTATGGTTAGGGTTAGGGTAGTGGGACCCTGATTAGGGATATTGATGACTATGTGGTCATAACTACTGACTAAGGGAATCCAAATTGGTGTGGTTTGTATAGGTTCAAATTAAATTTAGTGTGGTCCTGAGTTAAATTACTCTCCATATCAACTACAAACAGCATTTATTATTTTCCAATGGCATCGTGCCCTGAACCAAAATGGGATGGGGGTAAGGGTGAAGGTAAGAGGTAAGTATGGGGTGTAAGAAACCGGGTCCTGGGTCCGTTAATTCCTTTCATTCCAGGTTTCTTTAACATTTTGGCTGCTTTTATGGGAGTCGATTCCCCACTATTGGAAGTAATAGGTAAGTAGTGATTTTTAGAGGGGCATCCCATTAATTGTCCCAGGCGGCACTGGCCAGGGTTAGGTGAAAACGGTAATATCCGTTGACCCGACAAGTCAGGTCAAACGTTATGCACGGGCCCTCCTGGGACATGGGATGCCCCTCACTTGGTAAAATAACCATAAATATCCAATAAAAGTGTTGTAACAACACCCTGATTTTTTACAGGTATGTGAAACACACTGTGGTAAAATAACCGTAAGTAAATCCTAATGATGTCGTAATAACACACTGATTTTTACAGTTGTGTTAAACATGTTGTAATTACAGCTAAATAAACATCCAATGAACTATATACAAATTTACAAATATGTCTTGAGTCTCTCCGCTCAGCCGAGGGAGGGTAAATGGCTTAGTCAGGTAAGTACAATTTGTCATTTTTGCTTAAAGTCCGTAGGCCCTGTCGCGACGTTTCGAAATTTGTTTATCTTCATCAGGCTAGGGCAGGTAAGTAGGTCAGGTCGAATTAAGAGGTAAGTCATCCCCATGGTGGGTCTCTGGGAGAGCTTGTCCCTGATCTTGCTCCATGAGGCATTTTGTCTTGTCTGAGACTGGCCAAGGAGTTGCAATCATTTATATAGCCCATCTAGCTCCTCCCCCTGGTGAAATTTCCTTGTCCCTCCGAAACACAGCACTCCAACAAGCACTCATTCCCATACTCCTTTTCCATCAATTCCATTAAAATAGGCTCCAATCACACACCTATAGGGATCTCTTGTCCTCTAAATATTAAACACAGTTGGGTGGGGTATACCAGGGAATTAATTGCCTTCTCTCTGAGGTCTTACTGCCTATTTAGGTCTTTCTTCCTGTACTGTACTTGCCCAAAATTAAAGAGTTGCAAACCAACTGGTTGTGGAATCTATGTTTTTGGTCAATAATCTCAAAGGAGTTAGGTGAGATGTCTCAGGTCACTCGTTCTGTCCAGGGGTCAAAGGTTAGGTTTAGGTAGGGGGTCCCTATGGTTAGGGTTAGGGTAGTGGGACCCTGATTAGGGATATTGATGACTATGTGGTCATAACTACTGACTAAGGGAATCCAAATTGGTGTGGTTTGTATAGGTTCAAATTAAATTTAGTGTGGTCCTGAGTTAAATTACTCTCCATATCAACTACAAACAGCATTTATTATTTTCCAATGGCATCGTGCCCTGAACCAAAATGGGATGGGGGTAAGGGTGAAGGTAAGAGGTAAGTATGGGGTGTAAGAAACCGGGTCCTGGGTCCGTTAATTCCTTTCATTCCAGGTTTCTTTAACATTTTGGCTGCTTTTATGGGAGTCGATTCCCCACTATTGGAAGTAATAGGTAAGTAGTGATTTTTAGAGGGGCATCCCATTAATTGTCCCAGGCGGCACTGGCCAGGGTTAGGTGAAAACGGTAATATCCGTTGACCCGACAAGTCAGGTCAAACGTTATGCACGGGCCCTCCTGGGACATGGGATGCCCCTCACTTGGTAAAATAACCATAAATATCCAATAAAAGTGTTGTAACAACACCCTGATTTTTTACAGGTATGTGAAACACACTGTGGTAAAATAACCGTAAGTAAATCCTAATGATGTCGTAATAACACACTGATTTTTACAGTTGTGTTAAACATGTTGTAATTACAGCTAAATAAACATCCAATGAACTATATACAAATTTACAAATATGTCTTGAGTCTCTCCGCTCAGCCGAGGGAGGGTAAATGGCTTAGTCAGGTAAGTACAATTTGTCATTTTTGCTTAAAGTCCGTAGGCCCTGTCGCGACGTTTCGAAATTTGTTTATCTTCATCAGGCTAGGGCAGGTAAGTAGGTCAGGTCGAATTAAGAGGTAAGTCATCCCCATGGTGGGTCTCTGGGAGAGCTTGTCCCTGATCTTGCTCCATGAGGCATTTTGTCTTGTCTGAGACTGGCCAAGGAGTTGCAATCATTTATATAGCCCATCTAGCTCCTCCCCCTGGTGAAATTTCCTTGTCCCTCCGAAACACAGCACTCCAACAAGCACTCATTCCCATACTCCTTTTCCATCAATTCCATTAAAATAGGCTCCAATCACACACCTATAGGGATCTCTTGTCCTCTAAATATTAAACACAGTTGGGTGGGGTATACCAGGGAATTAATTGCCTTCTCTCTGAGGTCTTACTGCCTATTTAGGTCTTTCTTCCTGTACTGTACTTGCCCAAAATTAAAGAGTTGCAAACCAACTGGTTGTGGAATCTATGTTTTTGGTCAATAATCTCAAAGGAGTTAGGTGAGATGTCTCAGGTCACTCGTTCTGTCCAGGGGTCAAAGGTTAGGTTTAGGTAGGGGGTCCCTATGGTTAGGGTTAGGGTAGTGGGACCCTGATTAGGGATATTGATGACTATGTGGTCATAACTACTGACTAAGGGAATCCAAATTGGTGTGGTTTGTATAGGTTCAAATTAAATTTAGTGTGGTCCTGAGTTAAATTACTCTCCATATCAACTACAAACAGCATTTATTATTTTCCAATGGCATCGTGCCCTGAACCAAAATGGGATGGGGGTAAGGGTGAAGGTAAGAGGTAAGTATGGGGTGTAAGAAACCGGGTCCTGGGTCCGTTAATTCCTTTCATTCCAGGTTTCTTTAACATTTTGGCTGCTTTTATGGGAGTCGATTCCCCACTATTGGAAGTAATAGGTAAGTAGTGATTTTTAGAGGGGCATCCCATTAATTGTCCCAGGCGGCACTGGCCAGGGTTAGGTGAAAACGGTAATATCCGTTGACCCGACAAGTCAGGTCAAACGTTATGCACGGGCCCTCCTGGGACATGGGATGCCCCTCACTTGGTAAAATAACCATAAATATCCAATAAAAGTGTTGTAACAACACCCTGATTTTTTACAGGTATGTGAAACACACTGTGGTAAAATAACCGTAAGTAAATCCTAATGATGTCGTAATAACACACTGATTTTTACAGTTGTGTTAAACATGTTGTAATTACAGCTAAATAAACATCCAATGAACTATATACAAATTTACAAATATGTCTTGAGTCTCTCCGCTCAGCCGAGGGAGGGTAAATGGCTTAGTCAGGTAAGTACAATTTGTCATTTTTGCTTAAAGTCCGTAGGCCCTGTCGCGACGTTTCGAAATTTGTTTATCTTCATCAGGCTAGGGCAGGTAAGTAGGTCAGGTCGAATTAAGAGGTAAGTCATCCCCATGGTGGGTCTCTGGGAGAGCTTGTCCCTGATCTTGCTCCATGAGGCATTTTGTCTTGTCTGAGACTGGCCAAGGAGTTGCAATCATTTATATAGCCCATCTAGCTCCTCCCCCTGGTGAAATTTCCTTGTCCCTCCGAAACACAGCACTCCAACAAGCACTCATTCCCATACTCCTTTTCCATCAATTCCATTAAAATAGGCTCCAATCACACACCTATAGGGATCTCTTGTCCTCTAAATATTAAACACAGTTGGGTGGGGTATACCAGGGAATTAATTGCCTTCTCTCTGAGGTCTTACTGCCTATTTAGGTCTTTCTTCCTGTACTGTACTTGCCCAAAATTAAAGAGTTGCAAACCAACTGGTTGTGGAATCTATGTTTTTGGTCAATAATCTCAAAGGAGTTAGGTGAGATGTCTCAGGTCACTCGTTCTGTCCAGGGGTCAAAGGTTAGGTTTAGGTAGGGGGTCCCTATGGTTAGGGTTAGGGTAGTGGGACCCTGATTAGGGATATTGATGACTATGTGGTCATAACTACTGACTAAGGGAATCCAAATTGGTGTGGTTTGTATAGGTTCAAATTAAATTTAGTGTGGTCCTGAGTTAAATTACTCTCCATATCAACTACAAACAGCATTTATTATTTTCCAATGGCATCGTGCCCTGAACCAAAATGGGATGGGGGTAAGGGTGAAGGTAAGAGGTAAGTATGGGGTGTAAGAAACCGGGTCCTGGGTCCGTTAATTCCTTTCATTCCAGGTTTCTTTAACATTTTGGCTGCTTTTATGGGAGTCGATTCCCCACTATTGGAAGTAATAGGTAAGTAGTGATTTTTAGAGGGGCATCCCATTAATTGTCCCAGGCGGCACTGGCCAGGGTTAGGTGAAAACGGTAATATCCGTTGACCCGACAAGTCAGGTCAAACGTTATGCACGGGCCCTCCTGGGACATGGGATGCCCCTCACTTGGTAAAATAACCATAAATATCCAATAAAAGTGTTGTAACAACACCCTGATTTTTTACAGGTATGTGAAACACACTGTGGTAAAATAACCGTAAGTAAATCCTAATGATGTCGTAATAACACACTGATTTTTACAGTTGTGTTAAACATGTTGTAATTACAGCTAAATAAACATCCAATGAACTATATACAAATTTACAAATATGTCTTGAGTCTCTCCGCTCAGCCGAGGGAGGGTAAATGGCTTAGTCAGGTAAGTACAATTTGTCATTTTTGCTTAAAGTCCGTAGGCCCTGTCGCGACGTTTCGAAATTTGTTTATCTTCATCAGGCTAGGGCAGGTAAGTAGGTCAGGTCGAATTAAGAGGTAAGTCATCCCCATGGTGGGTCTCTGGGAGAGCTTGTCCCTGATCTTGCTCCATGAGGCATTTTGTCTTGTCTGAGACTGGCCAAGGAGTTGCAATCATTTATATAGCCCATCTAGCTCCTCCCCCTGGTGAAATTTCCTTGTCCCTCCGAAACACAGCACTCCAACAAGCACTCATTCCCATACTCCTTTTCCATCAATTCCATTAAAATAGGCTCCAATCACACACCTATAGGGATCTCTTGTCCTCTAAATATTAAACACAGTTGGGTGGGGTATACCAGGGAATTAATTGCCTTCTCTCTGAGGTCTTACTGCCTATTTAGGTCTTTCTTCCTGTACTGTACTTGCCCAAAATTAAAGAGTTGCAAACCAACTGGTTGTGGAATCTATGTTTTTGGTCAATAATCTCAAAGGAGTTAGGTGAGATGTCTCAGGTCACTCGTTCTGTCCAGGGGTCAAAGGTTAGGTTTAGGTAGGGGGTCCCTATGGTTAGGGTTAGGGTAGTGGGACCCTGATTAGGGATATTGATGACTATGTGGTCATAACTACTGACTAAGGGAATCCAAATTGGTGTGGTTTGTATAGGTTCAAATTAAATTTAGTGTGGTCCTGAGTTAAATTACTCTCCATATCAACTACAAACAGCATTTATTATTTTCCAATGGCATCGTGCCCTGAACCAAAATGGGATGGGGGTAAGGGTGAAGGTAAGAGGTAAGTATGGGGTGTAAGAAACCGGGTCCTGGGTCCGTTAATTCCTTTCATTCCAGGTTTCTTTAACATTTTGGCTGCTTTTATGGGAGTCGATTCCCCACTATTGGAAGTAATAGGTAAGTAGTGATTTTTAGAGGGGCATCCCATTAATTGTCCCAGGCGGCACTGGCCAGGGTTAGGTGAAAACGGTAATATCCGTTGACCCGACAAGTCAGGTCAAACGTTATGCACGGGCCCTCCTGGGACATGGGATGCCCCTCACTTGGTAAAATAACCATAAATATCCAATAAAAGTGTTGTAACAACACCCTGATTTTTTACAGGTATGTGAAACACACTGTGGTAAAATAACCGTAAGTAAATCCTAATGATGTCGTAATAACACACTGATTTTTACAGTTGTGTTAAACATGTTGTAATTACAGCTAAATAAACATCCAATGAACTATATACAAATTTACAAATATGTCTTGAGTCTCTCCGCTCAGCCGAGGGAGGGTAAATGGCTTAGTCAGGTAAGTACAATTTGTCATTTTTGCTTAAAGTCCGTAGGCCCTGTCGCGACGTTTCGAAATTTGTTTATCTTCATCAGGCTAGGGCAGGTAAGTAGGTCAGGTCGAATTAAGAGGTAAGTCATCCCCATGGTGGGTCTCTGGGAGAGCTTGTCCCTGATCTTGCTCCATGAGGCATTTTGTCTTGTCTGAGACTGGCCAAGGAGTTGCAATCATTTATATAGCCCATCTAGCTCCTCCCCCTGGTGAAATTTCCTTGTCCCTCCGAAACACAGCACTCCAACAAGCACTCATTCCCATACTCCTTTTCCATCAATTCCATTAAAATAGGCTCCAATCACACACCTATAGGGATCTCTTGTCCTCTAAATATTAAACACAGTTGGGTGGGGTATACCAGGGAATTAATTGCCTTCTCTCTGAGGTCTTACTGCCTATTTAGGTCTTTCTTCCTGTACTGTACTTGCCCAAAATTAAAGAGTTGCAAACCAACTGGTTGTGGAATCTATGTTTTTGGTCAATAATCTCAAAGGAGTTAGGTGAGATGTCTCAGGTCACTCGTTCTGTCCAGGGGTCAAAGGTTAGGTTTAGGTAGGGGGTCCCTATGGTTAGGGTTAGGGTAGTGGGACCCTGATTAGGGATATTGATGACTATGTGGTCATAACTACTGACTAAGGGAATCCAAATTGGTGTGGTTTGTATAGGTTCAAATTAAATTTAGTGTGGTCCTGAGTTAAATTACTCTCCATATCAACTACAAACAGCATTTATTATTTTCCAATGGCATCGTGCCCTGAACCAAAATGGGATGGGGGTAAGGGTGAAGGTAAGAGGTAAGTATGGGGTGTAAGAAACCGGGTCCTGGGTCCGTTAATTCCTTTCATTCCAGGTTTCTTTAACATTTTGGCTGCTTTTATGGGAGTCGATTCCCCACTATTGGAAGTAATAGGTAAGTAGTGATTTTTAGAGGGGCATCCCATTAATTGTCCCAGGCGGCACTGGCCAGGGTTAGGTGAAAACGGTAATATCCGTTGACCCGACAAGTCAGGTCAAACGTTATGCACGGGCCCTCCTGGGACATGGGATGCCCCTCACTTGGTAAAATAACCATAAATATCCAATAAAAGTGTTGTAACAACACCCTGATTTTTTACAGGTATGTGAAACACACTGTGGTAAAATAACCGTAAGTAAATCCTAATGATGTCGTAATAACACACTGATTTTTACAGTTGTGTTAAACATGTTGTAATTACAGCTAAATAAACATCCAATGAACTATATACAAATTTACAAATATGTCTTGAGTCTCTCCGCTCAGCCGAGGGAGGGTAAATGGCTTAGTCAGGTAAGTACAATTTGTCATTTTTGCTTAAAGTCCGTAGGCCCTGTCGCGACGTTTCGAAATTTGTTTATCTTCATCAGGCTAGGGCAGGTAAGTAGGTCAGGTCGAATTAAGAGGTAAGTCATCCCCATGGTGGGTCTCTGGGAGAGCTTGTCCCTGATCTTGCTCCATGAGGCATTTTGTCTTGTCTGAGACTGGCCAAGGAGTTGCAATCATTTATATAGCCCATCTAGCTCCTCCCCCTGGTGAAATTTCCTTGTCCCTCCGAAACACAGCACTCCAACAAGCACTCATTCCCATACTCCTTTTCCATCAATTCCATTAAAATAGGCTCCAATCACACACCTATAGGGATCTCTTGTCCTCTAAATATTAAACACAGTTGGGTGGGGTATACCAGGGAATTAATTGCCTTCTCTCTGAGGTCTTACTGCCTATTTAGGTCTTTCTTCCTGTACTGTACTTGCCCAAAATTAAAGAGTTGCAAACCAACTGGTTGTGGAATCTATGTTTTTGGTCAATAATCTCAAAGGAGTTAGGTGAGATGTCTCAGGTCACTCGTTCTGTCCAGGGGTCAAAGGTTAGGTTTAGGTAGGGGGTCCCTATGGTTAGGGTTAGGGTAGTGGGACCCTGATTAGGGATATTGATGACTATGTGGTCATAACTACTGACTAAGGGAATCCAAATTGGTGTGGTTTGTATAGGTTCAAATTAAATTTAGTGTGGTCCTGAGTTAAATTACTCTCCATATCAACTACAAACAGCATTTATTATTTTCCAATGGCATCGTGCCCTGAACCAAAATGGGATGGGGGTAAGGGTGAAGGTAAGAGGTAAGTATGGGGTGTAAGAAACCGGGTCCTGGGTCCGTTAATTCCTTTCATTCCAGGTTTCTTTAACATTTTGGCTGCTTTTATGGGAGTCGATTCCCCACTATTGGAAGTAATAGGTAAGTAGTGATTTTTAGAGGGGCATCCCATTAATTGTCCCAGGCGGCACTGGCCAGGGTTAGGTGAAAACGGTAATATCCGTTGACCCGACAAGTCAGGTCAAACGTTATGCACGGGCCCTCCTGGGACATGGGATGCCCCTCACTTGGTAAAATAACCATAAATATCCAATAAAAGTGTTGTAACAACACCCTGATTTTTTACAGGTATGTGAAACACACTGTGGTAAAATAACCGTAAGTAAATCCTAATGATGTCGTAATAACACACTGATTTTTACAGTTGTGTTAAACATGTTGTAATTACAGCTAAATAAACATCCAATGAACTATATACAAATTTACAAATATGTCTTGAGTCTCTCCGCTCAGCCGAGGGAGGGTAAATGGCTTAGTCAGGTAAGTACAATTTGTCATTTTTGCTTAAAGTCCGTAGGCCCTGTCGCGACGTTTCGAAATTTGTTTATCTTCATCAGGCTAGGGCAGGTAAGTAGGTCAGGTCGAATTAAGAGGTAAGTCATCCCCATGGTGGGTCTCTGGGAGAGCTTGTCCCTGATCTTGCTCCATGAGGCATTTTGTCTTGTCTGAGACTGGCCAAGGAGTTGCAATCATTTATATAGCCCATCTAGCTCCTCCCCCTGGTGAAATTTCCTTGTCCCTCCGAAACACAGCACTCCAACAAGCACTCATTCCCATACTCCTTTTCCATCAATTCCATTAAAATAGGCTCCAATCACACACCTATAGGGATCTCTTGTCCTCTAAATATTAAACACAGTTGGGTGGGGTATACCAGGGAATTAATTGCCTTCTCTCTGAGGTCTTACTGCCTATTTAGGTCTTTCTTCCTGTACTGTACTTGCCCAAAATTAAAGAGTTGCAAACCAACTGGTTGTGGAATCTATGTTTTTGGTCAATAATCTCAAAGGAGTTAGGTGAGATGTCTCAGGTCACTCGTTCTGTCCAGGGGTCAAAGGTTAGGTTTAGGTAGGGGGTCCCTATGGTTAGGGTTAGGGTAGTGGGACCCTGATTAGGGATATTGATGACTATGTGGTCATAACTACTGACTAAGGGAATCCAAATTGGTGTGGTTTGTATAGGTTCAAATTAAATTTAGTGTGGTCCTGAGTTAAATTACTCTCCATATCAACTACAAACAGCATTTATTATTTTCCAATGGCATCGTGCCCTGAACCAAAATGGGATGGGGGTAAGGGTGAAGGTAAGAGGTAAGTATGGGGTGTAAGAAACCGGGTCCTGGGTCCGTTAATTCCTTTCATTCCAGGTTTCTTTAACATTTTGGCTGCTTTTATGGGAGTCGATTCCCCACTATTGGAAGTAATAGGTAAGTAGTGATTTTTAGAGGGGCATCCCATTAATTGTCCCAGGCGGCACTGGCCAGGGTTAGGTGAAAACGGTAATATCCGTTGACCCGACAAGTCAGGTCAAACGTTATGCACGGGCCCTCCTGGGACATGGGATGCCCCTCACTTGGTAAAATAACCATAAATATCCAATAAAAGTGTTGTAACAACACCCTGATTTTTTACAGGTATGTGAAACACACTGTGGTAAAATAACCGTAAGTAAATCCTAATGATGTCGTAATAACACACTGATTTTTACAGTTGTGTTAAACATGTTGTAATTACAGCTAAATAAACATCCAATGAACTATATACAAATTTACAAATATGTCTTGAGTCTCTCCGCTCAGCCGAGGGAGGGTAAATGGCTTAGTCAGGTAAGTACAATTTGTCATTTTTGCTTAAAGTCCGTAGGCCCTGTCGCGACGTTTCGAAATTTGTTTATCTTCATCAGGCTAGGGCAGGTAAGTAGGTCAGGTCGAATTAAGAGGTAAGTCATCCCCATGGTGGGTCTCTGGGAGAGCTTGTCCCTGATCTTGCTCCATGAGGCATTTTGTCTTGTCTGAGACTGGCCAAGGAGTTGCAATCATTTATATAGCCCATCTAGCTCCTCCCCCTGGTGAAATTTCCTTGTCCCTCCGAAACACAGCACTCCAACAAGCACTCATTCCCATACTCCTTTTCCATCAATTCCATTAAAATAGGCTCCAATCACACACCTATAGGGATCTCTTGTCCTCTAAATATTAAACACAGTTGGGTGGGGTATACCAGGGAATTAATTGCCTTCTCTCTGAGGTCTTACTGCCTATTTAGGTCTTTCTTCCTGTACTGTACTTGCCCAAAATTAAAGAGTTGCAAACCAACTGGTTGTGGAATCTATGTTTTTGGTCAATAATCTCAAAGGAGTTAGGTGAGATGTCTCAGGTCACTCGTTCTGTCCAGGGGTCAAAGGTTAGGTTTAGGTAGGGGGTCCCTATGGTTAGGGTTAGGGTAGTGGGACCCTGATTAGGGATATTGATGACTATGTGGTCATAACTACTGACTAAGGGAATCCAAATTGGTGTGGTTTGTATAGGTTCAAATTAAATTTAGTGTGGTCCTGAGTTAAATTACTCTCCATATCAACTACAAACAGCATTTATTATTTTCCAATGGCATCGTGCCCTGAACCAAAATGGGATGGGGGTAAGGGTGAAGGTAAGAGGTAAGTATGGGGTGTAAGAAACCGGGTCCTGGGTCCGTTAATTCCTTTCATTCCAGGTTTCTTTAACATTTTGGCTGCTTTTATGGGAGTCGATTCCCCACTATTGGAAGTAATAGGTAAGTAGTGATTTTTAGAGGGGCATCCCATTAATTGTCCCAGGCGGCACTGGCCAGGGTTAGGTGAAAACGGTAATATCCGTTGACCCGACAAGTCAGGTCAAACGTTATGCACGGGCCCTCCTGGGACATGGGATGCCCCTCACTTGGTAAAATAACCATAAATAGGGTTAGGGTTAGGGTTAGGGTTAGGGTTAGGGTTAGGGTTAGGGTTAGGATTAGGGATGAAAGCACATTGGAGAAGGAGATATTCTTGAATAACTTTTTTTCTGAAGGTCGTAGAGACTTGGAAAGTGGTTTCTATTGAACTAATGTGGGTCCTGCGGATCGATTGGTGCCATCCCCGAGCTCCTCCGACCTTCGGAAGGGGTCGAAGTAGCAAATGGCCGAAAACCCGAGGAGATATTCTTGAATAACTTTTTTTGTGAAGGTCGTAGAGAGTGGGAGAGGGCATTTGTTTCTGGCAAGTGGGGTATTGCGCATCGATTGGTACCATTTTCGAGCTTCTACGACCTTCGGAAGGGGTCGAACGCCCAAATCCCCAAAAGTGGGAGGGGCTAGTTCGGAATTTCTGATTTCTGGTGGAATTTGTGTCGATCTTACCTGCATTCTTACCTTTCAGGTTGAATGAAGAGGGGCCTGATGTGTGTCCAGACCACTGCCTCCTTGGCCCCCCATGATTGGGCCCCCAGAAGAGATGATTGGGCCCCCAGAAGAGCTCCTGTGCCCCATACACCGCACGGCCCAAGGAGATGCTTCACTGTCATTCTTCCAAGCGACTGATTTTGGATTTCTCCAAGATTTGTCTAATGAGCTGTTTGATCTGTGGGGCACTTGTCTTGTGTGTGAGTTCACCTTGGTCATGGTTTTTCCTGAATTTAGGGTTTTGAATTTGATGTGATAAAATGACATTTCTGAGGAGAATTCTCTGTTGGGATGGTGAATATCCTGTAATTTTGAGTTTTGGTGTCTTAGGGTTAGGGTTAGGGTTAGGGTTAGGGTTAGGGTTAGGGTTAGGGTTAGGATTAGGGATGAAAGCAGGGTTAGGGTTAGGGTTAGGGTTAGGGTTAGGGTTAGGTAAGAACGGTAATATCCGTGGACCGACCCCGTCGGTCCAACGTTATGCACTGGCCCTCCTGGAACATAGGGTGCCCCTCACTTGGTAAAATAACCTTGCACAAACACTATTAAATATTCTCAAGTGAGTATAATAATCTCAAGTTAGAGTTTATAGGTGGTTCCAAAAATTCTGCTACAATGCAGTTTGTAAAATAGACCATTTGCCATCAGTTCAGTTTAATTATAAAGGTAAGTATCAGTTAGTACTGTAATAACACATCCATAGTTGCAAACTTTAAGCCCGCCGCGACGTTTCGATTGAAATAAATCTTCTTCAGGCTTGGGCTTAAGATGTGTGATAAGTGGTAATAAACACAAGTCATTTTGCTTTGTTTGTGATGAGTGCATGGAGCATTTTGTCCTATGCTGGCTGAGGTCAGAGTGAGCAGTGAGCTGTTTGCTGCTCTGCCTTATATACTCTCTGCCTCTGTTAGGCTCCTCCCCTTTCTTTTACAAAACTCTTTTCGAGACAATGTGAAGGGTGGATCCAATTGAGATGTGAAGTGGGTAATTCCTTCTCTTAAGGTAATTGCCAGGTAAGTATTTGTCATAAAATTGTGTTAATGTTTTTTTCTTGTTTGAAATAAAACATGTAGTAAATCCAGTGGTGTTGTCTGTAATTCCTTCTTTATTCCTTTATACAGGTAAGGTAATTACACAGGTAAGTGGTCTGCATTGCAGTTATGAAAACAAATTATAAGAAATAGAACATTTGGTTTTTGTTCGTAGTGGGGCAGGTAATTCCTCCTTATTCAGGTTGGGTAATTACATAAATATTAAGTATTTTAAAGAATTGTTTTATATGAATGACTGAGTTGTCCTTATATTTGTAATAAGGTACCTCAAATTGAACGTTGAGTCGCAGGCAGGGGTGAGTGTATATAATGATGAGAAAGTAGATCTCCACTGATGGGACTGTGATACTGGCCTTCCGCAGAGCTTTCCAAAGGTTCCGGAGGCAAAATTCTGTTCTTCGTGGCTTCATACACACGGAATTCTCAAAGTGGGAGTCTTACTTTATGCTCCATAAATCGTTCATCTGGAGTCTTACTTTCATCTATGCTCCAGGAATAGCTCGCCTGGAGATCTTAAGTTCTACAATCAAGACATGGCCTCTAATCAGCTGTCACTGCTCACTCAAGTTTTTATGAGGACCAGTGGAGTGTCCTATAGGACATTGAAAAGAGACAACATTGGTCATGTCATGAATAATAAATAAACCAATTGGTGTTGGGTGTCGTAGGGTGAGTAATTCCTTAATTTAAGGTAATTACAAGGTAAGTATTGAATATACAGTTATTTTGATGTTTCTTCGGATTGAAATAAACATGTAATAAACCAATTGGTGTTTGTTTGTGAATAATTCCTACCCTTTTCCCACTAAAATTTAAGGAAGGAAAAAAGGTGAATACTACGTAGTGTTTAAATCTCAGTCATTCCACCTTCCACTAACCAGCCAAAACCATGTCTTTCTTCATATTTACACTGTCCAACAGCATCGTCCCTGAACCAGATGGGATGGGGGTTAGGATGAGGGCAAGGGGTCCTGTGGTTAGGGTTAGGGTAAAGGGTCCTGGGGTTAGGGTTAGGGTAAGAGGATTTGGGGTAGGGGTAGTAGAAAGCAGGGTCCGTCAGGAGCCGTTAATTCCTTGGCCTCTTTCTCGCCAGTTACTTGTGGGAAACGATTCCTAAAAATTGGACAGCATCGGTCCAACATGGAGAAGACTAAAGCAGTGTTTTAGAAGGGCACCCCAATGCTGTTCCAGGCGGCACTGGCCAGGGTTAGGTAAGAACGGTAATATCCGTGGACCGACCCCGTCGGTCCAACGTTATGCACTGGCCCTCCTGGAACATAGGGTGCCCCTCACTTGGTAAAATAACCTTGCACAAACACTATTAAATATTCTCAAGTGGGTTAGGGTTAGGGTTAGGGTTAGGGTTAGGGTTAGATGAGAACGGTAATATCCATGGACCTGAAAAATCAGGTCCAATGTTGTGCACGGGCCCTCCTAGGACATAGGGTTAGGGTTAGGGTTAGGGTTAGGGTTAGGGTTAGGGTTAGGGTTAGGGATGAAAGCACATTGGAGAAGGAGGGTTAGGGTTAGGGTTAGGGTTAGGGTTAGGGTTAGGGTTAGGGATGAAAGCACATTGGAGAAGGAGATATTCTTGAATAACTTTTTTTCTGAAGGTCGTAGAGACTTGGAAAGTGGTTTCTATTGAACTAATGTGGGTCCTGCGGATCGATTGGTGCCATCCCCGAGCTCCTACGACCTTCGGAAGGGGTCGAAGTAGCGAATGGCCGAAAACCCGAGGAGATATTCTTGAATAACTTTTTTTGTGAAGGTCGTAGAGAGTGGGAGAGGGCATTTGTTTCTGGCAAGTGGGGTATTGCGCATCGATTGGTACCATTTTCGAGCTTCTACGACCTTCGGAAGGGGTCGAACGCCCAAATCCCCAAAAGTGGGCGGGGCTAGTTCGGAATTTCTGATTTCTGGTGGAATTTCTGTGGATCTTACCTGCATTCTTACCTTTCAGGCTGAATGAAGAGGGGCCTGATGTGTGTCCAGACCACTGGCTCCTTGGCCCCCCATGATTGGGCCCCCAGAAGAGATGATTGGGCCCCCAGAAGAGCTCCTGTGCCCCATACACCGCACGGCCCAAGGAGATGCTTCACTGTCATTCTTCCAAGCGACTGATTTTGGATTTCTCCAAGATTTGTCTAATGAGCTGTTTGATCTGTGGGGCACTTGTCTTGTGTGTGAGTTCACCTTGGTCATGGTTTTTCCTGAATTTAGGGTTTTGAATTTGATGTGATAAAATGACATTTCTGAGGAGAATTCTCTCTTGGGATGGTGAATATCCTGTAATTTTGAGTTTTGGTGTCTTCTATGCCGAGATATTTGAGAGAAACGGGATTGTAATTAGGCCGCCTCATTAGCATAGCCTGCTGAGGAGATATTCTTGAATAACTTTTGTTGTGAAGGTCGTAGAGACTTGGAAAGGGCGTCTGTCTGTACCAAACGGGGTACTGCGGATCGATTGGTACCATCCCCGAGCTTCTAGGACCTTGGGAAGGGGTCGAACGAGCGAATCTGAAAAGTGGGCGGGGTTAGGTTTAGGCAAGGGGTGGTGTGGTTAGGGTAAGGGTCTAAGGAACCTGGGTTAGGGTTAGGGTTAGGGTTAGGTTTAGAAAATCTATCTCGATGACTCCCCCTGCTTCGTCCGTCGACAGGGTTAGGGTTAGGGTTAGGGTTAGGTGAAAACGGTAATATCCGTTGACCCGACAAGTCAGGTCAAACGTTATGCACGGGCCCTCCTGGGACATGGGATGCCCCTCACTTGGTAAAATAACCATAAATATCCAATAAAAGTGTTGTAACAACACCCTGATTTTTTACAGGTATGTGAAACACACTGTGGTAAAATAACCGTAAGTAAATCCTAATGATGTCGTAATAACACACTGATTTTTACAGTTGTGTTAAACATGTTGTAATTACAGCTAAATAAACATCCAATGAACTATATACAAATTTACAAATATGTCTTGAGTCTCTCCGCTCAGCCGAGGGAGGGTAAATGGCTTAGTCAGGTAAGTACAATTTGTCATTTTTGCTTAAAGTCCGTAGGCCCTGTCGCGACGTTTCGAAATTTGTTTATCTTCATCAGGCTAGGGCAGGTAAGTAGGTCAGGTCGAATTAAGAGGTAAGTCATCCCCATGGTGGGTCTCTGGGAGAGCTTGTCCCTGATCTTGCTCCATGAGGCATTTTGTCTTGTCTGAGACTGGCCAAGGAGTTGCAATCATTTATATAGCCCATCTAGCTCCTCCCCCTGGTGAAGTTTCCTTGTCCCTCCGAAACACAGCACTCCAACAAGCACTCATTCCCATACTCCTTTTCCATCAATTCCATTAAAATAGGCTCCAATCACACACCTATAGGGATCTCTTGTCCTCTAAATATTAAACACAGTTGGGTGGGGTATACCAGGGAATTAATTGCCTTCTCTCTGAGGTCTTACTGCCTATTTAGGTCTTTCTTCCTGTACTGTACTTGCCCAAAATTAAAGAGTTGCAAACCAACTGGTTGTGGAATCTATGTTTTTTGGTCAATAATCTCAAAGGAGTTAGGTGAGATGTCTCAGGTCACTCGTTCTGTCCAGGGGTCAAAGGTTAGGTTTAGGTAGGGGGTCCCTATGGTTAGGGTTAGGGTAGTGGGACCCTGATTAGGGATATTGATGACTATGTGGTCATAACTACTGACTAAGGGAATCCAAATTGGTGTGGTTTGTATAGGTTCAAATTAAATTTTGTGTGGTCCTGAGTTAAATTACTCTCCATATCAACTACAAACAGCATTTATTATTTTCCAATGGCATCGTGCCCTGAACCAAAATGGGATGGGGGTAAGGGTGAAGGTAAGAGGTAAGTATGGGGTGTAAGAAACCGGGTCCTGGGTCCGTTAATTCCTTTCATTCCAGGTTTCTTTAACATTTTGGCTGCTTTTATGGGAGTCGATTCCCCACTATTGGAAGTAATAGGTAAGTAGTGATTTTTAGAGGGGCATCCCATTAATTGTCCCAGGCGGCACTGGCCAGGGTTAGGTGAAAACGGTAATATCCGTTGACCCGACAAGTCAGGTCAAACGTTATGCACGGGCCCTCCTGGGACATGGGATGCCCCTCACTTGGTAAAATAACCATAAATATCCAATAAAAGTGTTGTAACAACACCCTGATTTTTTACAGGTATGTGAAACACACTGTGGTAAAATAACCGTAAGTAAATCCTAATGATGTCGTAATAACACACTGATTTTTACAGTTGTGTTAAACATGTTGTAATTACAGCTAAATAAACATCCAATGAACTATATACAAATTTACAAATATGTCTTGAGTCTCTCCGCTCAGCCGAGGGAGGGTAAATGGCTTAGTCAGGTAAGTACAATTTGTCATTTTTGCTTAAAGTCCGTAGGCCCTGTCGCGACGTTTCGAAATTTGTTTATCTTCATCAGGCTAGGGCAGGTAAGTAGGTCAGGTCGAATTAAGAGGTAAGTCATCCCCATGGTGGGTCTCTGGGAGAGCTTGTCCCTGATCTTGCTCCATGAGGCATTTTGTCTTGTCTGAGACTGGCCAAGGAGTTGCAATCATTTATATAGCCCATCTAGCTCCTCCCCCTGGTGAAGTTTCCTTGTCCCTCCGAAACACAGCACTCCAACAAGCACTCATTCCCATACTCCTTTTCCATCAATTCCATTAAAATAGGCTCCAATCACACACCTATAGGGATCTCTTGTCCTCTAAATATTAAACACAGTTGGGTGGGGTATACCAGGGAATTAATTGCCTTCTCTCTGAGGTCTTACTGCCTATTTAGGTCTTTCTTCCTGTACTGTACTTGCCCAAAATTAAAGAGTTGCAAACCAACTGGTTGTGGAATCTATGTTTTTTGGTCAATAATCTCAAAGGAGTTAGGTGAGATGTCTCAGGTCACTCGTTCTGTCCAGGGGTCAAAGGTTAGGTTTAGGTAGGGGGTCCCTATGGTTAGGGTTAGGGTAGTGGGACCCTGATTAGGGATATTGATGACTATGTGGTCATAACTACTGACTAAGGGAATCCAAATTGGTGTGGTTTGTATAGGTTCAAATTAAATTTTGTGTGGTCCTGAGTTAAATTACTCTCCATATCAACTACAAACAGCATTTATTATTTTCCAATGGCATCGTGCCCTGAACCAAAATGGGATGGGGGTAAGGGTGAAGGTAAGAGGTAAGTATGGGGTGTAAGAAACCGGGTCCTGGGTCCGTTAATTCCTTTCATTCCAGGTTTCTTTAACATTTTGGCTGCTTTTATGGGAGTCGATTCCCCACTATTGGAAGTAATAGGTAAGTAGTGATTTTTAGAGGGGCATCCCATTAATTGTCCCAGGCGGCACTGGCCAGGGTTAGGTGAAAACGGTAATATCCGTTGACCCGACAAGTCAGGTCAAACGTTATGCACGGGCCCTCCTGGGACATGGGATGCCCCTCACTTGGTAAAATAACCATAAATATCCAATAAAAGTGTTGTAACAACACCCTGATTTTTTACAGGTATGTGAAACACACTGTGGTAAAATAACCGTAAGTAAATCCTAATGATGTCGTAATAACACACTGATTTTTACAGTTGTGTTAAACATGTTGTAATTACAGCTAAATAAACATCCAATGAACTATATACAAATTTACAAATATGTCTTGAGTCTCTCCGCTCAGCCGAGGGAGGGTAAATGGCTTAGTCAGGTAAGTACAATTTGTCATTTTTGCTTAAAGTCCGTAGGCCCTGTCGCGACGTTTCGAAATTTGTTTATCTTCATCAGGCTAGGGCAGGTAAGTAGGTCAGGTCGAATTAAGAGGTAAGTCATCCCCATGGTGGGTCTCTGGGAGAGCTTGTCCCTGATCTTGCTCCATGAGGCATTTTGTCTTGTCTGAGACTGGCCAAGGAGTTGCAATCATTTATATAGCCCATCTAGCTCCTCCCCCTGGTGAAGTTTCCTTGTCCCTCCGAAACACAGCACTCCAACAAGCACTCATTCCCATACTCCTTTTCCATCAATTCCATTAAAATAGGCTCCAATCACACACCTATAGGGATCTCTTGTCCTCTAAATATTAAACACAGTTGGGTGGGGTATACCAGGGAATTAATTGCCTTCTCTCTGAGGTCTTACTGCCTATTTAGGTCTTTCTTCCTGTACTGTACTTGCCCAAAATTAAAGAGTTGCAAACCAACTGGTTGTGGAATCTATGTTTTTTGGTCAATAATCTCAAAGGAGTTAGGTGAGATGTCTCAGGTCACTCGTTCTGTCCAGGGGTCAAAGGTTAGGTTTAGGTAGGGGGTCCCTATGGTTAGGGTTAGGGTAGTGGGACCCTGATTAGGGATATTGATGACTATGTGGTCATAACTACTGACTAAGGGAATCCAAATTGGTGTGGTTTGTATAGGTTCAAATTAAATTTTGTGTGGTCCTGAGTTAAATTACTCTCCATATCAACTACAAACAGCATTTATTATTTTCCAATGGCATCGTGCCCTGAACCAAAATGGGATGGGGGTAAGGGTGAAGGTAAGAGGTAAGTATGGGGTGTAAGAAACCGGGTCCTGGGTCCGTTAATTCCTTTCATTCCAGGTTTCTTTAACATTTTGGCTGCTTTTATGGGAGTCGATTCCCCACTATTGGAAGTAATAGGTAAGTAGTGATTTTTAGAGGGGCATCCCATTAATTGTCCCAGGCGGCACTGGCCAGGGTTAGGTGAAAACGGTAATATCCGTTGACCCGACAAGTCAGGTCAAACGTTATGCACGGGCCCTCCTGGGACATGGGATGCCCCTCACTTGGTAAAATAACCATAAATATCCAATAAAAGTGTTGTAACAACACCCTGATTTTTTACAGGTATGTGAAACACACTGTGGTAAAATAACCGTAAGTAAATCCTAATGATGTCGTAATAACACACTGATTTTTACAGTTGTGTTAAACATGTTGTAATTACAGCTAAATAAACATCCAATGAACTATATACAAATTTACAAATATGTCTTGAGTCTCTCCGCTCAGCCGAGGGAGGGTAAATGGCTTAGTCAGGTAAGTACAATTTGTCATTTTTGCTTAAAGTCCGTAGGCCCTGTCGCGACGTTTCGAAATTTGTTTATCTTCATCAGGCTAGGGCAGGTAAGTAGGTCAGGTCGAATTAAGAGGTAAGTCATCCCCATGGTGGGTCTCTGGGAGAGCTTGTCCCTGATCTTGCTCCATGAGGCATTTTGTCTTGTCTGAGACTGGCCAAGGAGTTGCAATCATTTATATAGCCCATCTAGCTCCTCCCCCTGGTGAAGTTTCCTTGTCCCTCCGAAACACAGCACTCCAACAAGCACTCATTCCCATACTCCTTTTCCATCAATTCCATTAAAATAGGCTCCAATCACACACCTATAGGGATCTCTTGTCCTCTAAATATTAAACACAGTTGGGTGGGGTATACCAGGGAATTAATTGCCTTCTCTCTGAGGTCTTACTGCCTATTTAGGTCTTTCTTCCTGTACTGTACTTGCCCAAAATTAAAGAGTTGCAAACCAACTGGTTGTGGAATCTATGTTTTTTGGTCAATAATCTCAAAGGAGTTAGGTGAGATGTCTCAGGTCACTCGTTCTGTCCAGGGGTCAAAGGTTAGGTTTAGGTAGGGGGTCCCTATGGTTAGGGTTAGGGTAGTGGGACCCTGATTAGGGATATTGATGACTATGTGGTCATAACTACTGACTAAGGGAATCCAAATTGGTGTGGTTTGTATAGGTTCAAATTAAATTTTGTGTGGTCCTGAGTTAAATTACTCTCCATATCAACTACAAACAGCATTTATTATTTTCCAATGGCATCGTGCCCTGAACCAAAATGGGATGGGGGTAAGGGTGAAGGTAAGAGGTAAGTATGGGGTGTAAGAAACCGGGTCCTGGGTCCGTTAATTCCTTTCATTCCAGGTTTCTTTAACATTTTGGCTGCTTTTATGGGAGTCGATTCCCCACTATTGGAAGTAATAGGTAAGTAGTGATTTTTAGAGGGGCATCCCATTAATTGTCCCAGGCGGCACTGGCCAGGGTTAGGTGAAAACGGTAATATCCGTTGACCCGACAAGTCAGGTCAAACGTTATGCACGGGCCCTCCTGGGACATGGGATGCCCCTCACTTGGTAAAATAACCATAAATATCCAATAAAAGTGTTGTAACAACACCCTGATTTTTTACAGGTATGTGAAACACACTGTGGTAAAATAACCGTAAGTAAATCCTAATGATGTCGTAATAACACACTGATTTTTACAGTTGTGTTAAACATGTTGTAATTACAGCTAAATAAACATCCAATGAACTATATACAAATTTACAAATATGTCTTGAGTCTCTCCGCTCAGCCGAGGGAGGGTAAATGGCTTAGTCAGGTAAGTACAATTTGTCATTTTTGCTTAAAGTCCGTAGGCCCTGTCGCGACGTTTCGAAATTTGTTTATCTTCATCAGGCTAGGGCAGGTAAGTAGGTCAGGTCGAATTAAGAGGTAAGTCATCCCCATGGTGGGTCTCTGGGAGAGCTTGTCCCTGATCTTGCTCCATGAGGCATTTTGTCTTGTCTGAGACTGGCCAAGGAGTTGCAATCATTTATATAGCCCATCTAGCTCCTCCCCCTGGTGAAGTTTCCTTGTCCCTCCGAAACACAGCACTCCAACAAGCACTCATTCCCATACTCCTTTTCCATCAATTCCATTAAAATAGGCTCCAATCACACACCTATAGGGATCTCTTGTCCTCTAAATATTAAACACAGTTGGGTGGGGTATACCAGGGAATTAATTGCCTTCTCTCTGAGGTCTTACTGCCTATTTAGGTCTTTCTTCCTGTACTGTACTTGCCCAAAATTAAAGAGTTGCAAACCAACTGGTTGTGGAATCTATGTTTTTTGGTCAATAATCTCAAAGGAGTTAGGTGAGATGTCTCAGGTCACTCGTTCTGTCCAGGGGTCAAAGGTTAGGTTTAGGTAGGGGGTCCCTATGGTTAGGGTTAGGGTAGTGGGACCCTGATTAGGGATATTGATGACTATGTGGTCATAACTACTGACTAAGGGAATCCAAATTGGTGTGGTTTGTATAGGTTCAAATTAAATTTTGTGTGGTCCTGAGTTAAATTACTCTCCATATCAACTACAAACAGCATTTATTATTTTCCAATGGCATCGTGCCCTGAACCAAAATGGGATGGGGGTAAGGGTGAAGGTAAGAGGTAAGTATGGGGTGTAAGAAACCGGGTCCTGGGTCCGTTAATTCCTTTCATTCCAGGTTTCTTTAACATTTTGGCTGCTTTTATGGGAGTCGATTCCCCACTATTGGAAGTAATAGGTAAGTAGTGATTTTTAGAGGGGCATCCCATTAATTGTCCCAGGCGGCACTGGCCAGGGTTAGGTGAAAACGGTAATATCCGTTGACCCGACAAGTCAGGTCAAACGTTATGCACGGGCCCTCCTGGGACATGGGATGCCCCTCACTTGGTAAAATAACCATAAATATCCAATAAAAGTGTTGTAACAACACCCTGATTTTTTACAGGTATGTGAAACACACTGTGGTAAAATAACCGTAAGTAAATCCTAATGATGTCGTAATAACACACTGATTTTTACAGTTGTGTTAAACATGTTGTAATTACAGCTAAATAAACATCCAATGAACTATATACAAATTTACAAATATGTCTTGAGTCTCTCCGCTCAGCCGAGGGAGGGTAAATGGCTTAGTCAGGTAAGTACAATTTGTCATTTTTGCTTAAAGTCCGTAGGCCCTGTCGCGACGTTTCGAAATTTGTTTATCTTCATCAGGCTAGGGCAGGTAAGTAGGTCAGGTCGAATTAAGAGGTAAGTCATCCCCATGGTGGGTCTCTGGGAGAGCTTGTCCCTGATCTTGCTCCATGAGGCATTTTGTCTTGTCTGAGACTGGCCAAGGAGTTGCAATCATTTATATAGCCCATCTAGCTCCTCCCCCTGGTGAAGTTTCCTTGTCCCTCCGAAACACAGCACTCCAACAAGCACTCATTCCCATACTCCTTTTCCATCAATTCCATTAAAATAGGCTCCAATCACACACCTATAGGGATCTCTTGTCCTCTAAATATTAAACACAGTTGGGTGGGGTATACCAGGGAATTAATTGCCTTCTCTCTGAGGTCTTACTGCCTATTTAGGTCTTTCTTCCTGTACTGTACTTGCCCAAAATTAAAGAGTTGCAAACCAACTGGTTGTGGAATCTATGTTTTTTGGTCAATAATCTCAAAGGAGTTAGGTGAGATGTCTCAGGTCACTCGTTCTGTCCAGGGGTCAAAGGTTAGGTTTAGGTAGGGGGTCCCTATGGTTAGGGTTAGGGTAGTGGGACCCTGATTAGGGATATTGATGACTATGTGGTCATAACTACTGACTAAGGGAATCCAAATTGGTGTGGTTTGTATAGGTTCAAATTAAATTTTGTGTGGTCCTGAGTTAAATTACTCTCCATATCAACTACAAACAGCATTTATTATTTTCCAATGGCATCGTGCCCTGAACCAAAATGGGATGGGGGTAAGGGTGAAGGTAAGAGGTAAGTATGGGGTGTAAGAAACCGGGTCCTGGGTCCGTTAATTCCTTTCATTCCAGGTTTCTTTAACATTTTGGCTGCTTTTATGGGAGTCGATTCCCCACTATTGGAAGTAATAGGTAAGTAGTGATTTTTAGAGGGGCATCCCATTAATTGTCCCAGGCGGCACTGGCCAGGGTTAGGTGAAAACGGTAATATCCGTTGACCCGACAAGTCAGGTCAAACGTTATGCACGGGCCCTCCTGGGACATGGGATGCCCCTCACTTGGTAAAATAACCATAAATATCCAATAAAAGTGTTGTAACAACACCCTGATTTTTTACAGGTTAGGGTTAGGGTTAGGGTTAGGGTTAGGGTTAGGGTTAGGGTTAGGGTTGGGTTTGGGTTTGGATTCAGGGTTCATGATTATGATTTGTTTGCACTGGCCTATTGATCTGTTGAGTAGTGGTGACAAGGTTGGAAGAGCTCCGCTCCCTCTAACGGGGGACCAGGGTATGATCCCCAGGCAGAGCACGTCTGCAAGGACCACGGGACAGAGAAAGGGTAAATAAAGTTGCTGCCTGGGTTGGAGTAATAATGGGCGTCATTCTGTCTGAATAATTTATGGAAGGACAAATAAATAAAAGTAAAATAAAAGACTAGGTGGACGCGGTTAGGGATTAATTTTAACTATGAAAGTGATTTTATTTTATACTGTAATATCATATATTAGTGAATAGAATAGAAAATGGGGATTTATGAAAAAAAATGTAAAATGAATAGTAGCGTAGTGGCAGAGATGACGCCCCTGGTCCAAAGAACCCTTGATCGATTCCCCCCGAGGCATGTGTGTTAAAGTGGTGCCTTGGGGGGCCTGAGTGGACCCAGGCAGCATGGGTAGCCATAGAGGGGAGAAAAACCAAAAAGGGGGGGGGAAAAACGAACGGGGGAGCTGAGAAGGAAGACTACATGAGCGAGAAATTTGAACGGATTGTCGGGTGGGTGTCCTATGAGTATGATTAGTTATCGTTGAGGCCTGCTGGCGTGATTGTGCCTAACTTAAAAATCCATAATTTTTCGGCCCTCTTTCTCTGTCCAATGGTCCAATGGTCTTCAGATTCCAGACCGGAAATTATGAGGTTATTGACGGAGTGGAGCTGAAAGTGGTTAATGAGGGGGGTGGTCAACTTGCCTTCCCCAATGTTATATATGTGTTGTTTTAGTCGGGTGAGTATGGAATGTTTTGTTTCGCCGATATAATGTTTATTGCAGGTGGTGCATGTAATGATGTAAATGACGTTGGTGGTGTGGAGTGTAAATGTGCCTAATGTGGGAAATGCTGTATTGCTGTGAAGGTTTGAGATAAATTTTCTGTTCTTATAGTGTGTGTGGTATTGGGTTTGTGTTGGTGGTTTGTTGTCTGAATATTTAGAACGTATTAGTAAACTGTGGAGGTTTTTGTTTTTCCTGTACGCTGATATGGTGATGTGATTTTTGAAAGCCGGCTGTAGGGTTTGAGTATGGATGAAGTTCTGTTTGATGATGTTGTGTAGTCCTTTGATTTTGTGTGAGAAGGTAGATATGAATGGTACCGGGACCTGGGGTGGAGCAATACGGGGAATGGAACGAGTAGGAGCGAGAGACGCCAAAGTGCTGGTCTTGATTTGGCGGAGGAAGCGTTTAGAATAGCCCCTAGATCTGAGACTAAAAAACAAGATGAAAATGGAAGAATGCAGGTCTATTAAACGGGATGATATTCTATAAAAACGGATGATTTGTGATTTAATAATGCCTTTAAATGTATGTTTCGGATGGTAGCTAGTTTTATGAAGAAGGGCGTGTGTGTCTGTTGTTTTAAAGTAAACCTTGGTAAGTAGTTTTGAGTATGACAAATTATTTGACCGGTCAAAAAAAACAGTTGTATCTAAAAAATTAACTTGTAATGGATCTATGATGTACTTAACCTTAATGGACGGGTGGTGGCTATTCAATGTGTCAATGAAATCAGAAAATAAAGAAATGTCGTGTTGCCATATTCCAAAAATGTCATCTAAAAATCTGAGGTAGGTGAGGGGTTTATGGGTGCACTTGGCTAATGCCTCTCGCTCCCACTCGCTCAGGTAAATATTAGCGTATGACGGGGCGTATCGTTGGCCCATGGCTGTTCCGTGGATTTGCAGGAATTGTTTGTTATTGAATGAAAAGTCGTTATTGTTGAGGCAGATGGTAAGAAGTTGAATAATTGCATTGTCCGGTCTATTGTTGTCGGGGTTGTTATTGAAAGTGGATATGATAGCCTTGATACCGATTTGTGTATTGATATTTGTGTACAAACTGTCTATGTCTATTGTAAATAAATGAGACTGATTTGGAACAACCATGGGCCGGATAGTATCTATAAAATGATAAGTGTCCTTGATGTAGCTTGGATGTTTATTGGAAAGGGGTCCTAGGAAGTGTTCGATGTATTCTGAAATATGGTATGATGTACTATTACAATCTGAGACTATTGGTCTGCCGGGAGGAACCTCATAGGGAATGGTCCATGATGGGGGTTCCTTGTGGATTTTGGGTAAAAGATAGAACTGTCGGGGGCGGGGTTGGTCGGGGCCAAACAGGTAGATTTTTTGCTTGTGGTTAATGGTTTTATTGTCATATAAAGATTGTATAATGCTACGAAGAAGTGGTTGAGTTTGACCTTGTAGGTCTGACAGAATGGGTTTATAATGTGTGGTGTTTGAGAGTTGTCTGTTTGCCTCCAGTAAATATTGCTGTCTATCCATGATGACTATTTTTGAACCTTTGTCCGCCGGTTTAATGATGATATTAGGATTTTGGATAAGTTCTTCTAAGGCCCTGCGTTCCGGCCCCGAGAGGTTGTCTACAACGTCCCCTGGGGGCCGGTAGTAACGCAGGGCCTGTTTGTTCTTTTGCACCAGGTTTATTGTGGCTATGTGTGATTGAGCCGTGGTGGGTTCCCAATTAGACTTGTGAATGAAGGGTGTCTGGATGTGGTCCGGTTTATCATAGAAATGACTGAGGGTTAGGGTTAGGGTTAGGGTTAGGGTTAGGGTTAGGGTTAGGGTTAGGGTTAGGATTAGGGATGAAAGCACATTGGAGAAGGAGATATTCTTGAATAACTTTTTTTCTGAAGGTCGTAGAGACTTGGAAAGTGGTTTCTATTGAACTAATGTGGGTCCTGCGGATCGATTGGTGCCATCCCCGAGCTCCTCCGACCTTCGGAAGGGGTCGAAGTAGCAAATGGCCGAAAACCCGAGGAGATATTCTTGAATAACTTTTTTTGTGAAGGTCGTAGAGAGTGGGAGAGGGCATTTGTTTCTGGCAAGTGGGGTATTGCGCATCGATTGGTACCATTTTCGAGCTTCTACGACCTTCGGAAGGGGTCGAACGCCCAAATCCCCAAAAGTGGGAGGGGCTAGTTCGGAATTTCTGATTTCTGGTGGAATTTGTGTCGATCTTACCTGCATTCTTACCTTTCAGGTTGAATGAAGAGGGGCCTGATGTGTGTCCAGACCACTGCCTCCTTGGCCCCCCATGATTGGGCCCCCAGAAGAGATGATTGGGCCCCCAGAAGAGCTCCTGTGCCCCATACACCGCACGGCCCAAGGAGATGCTTCACTGTCATTCTTCCAAGCGACTGATTTTGGATTTCTCCAAGATTTGTCTAATGAGCTGTTTGATCTGTGGGGCACTTGTCTTGTGTGTGAGTTCACCTTGGTCATGGTTTTTCCTGAATTTAGGGTTTTGAATTTGATGTGATAAAATGACATTTCTGAGGAGAATTCTCTGTTGGGATGGTGAATATCCTGTAATTTTGAGTTTTGGTGTCTTCTATGCCGAGATATTTGAGAGAAACGGGATTGTAATTAGGCCGCCTCATTAGCATAGCCTGCTGAGGAGATATTCTTGAATAACTTTTGTTGTGAAGGTCGTAGAGACTTGGAAAGGGCGTCTGTCTCTACCAAACGGGGTACTGCGGATCGATTGGTACCATCCCCGAGCTTCTAGGACCTTGGGAAGGGGTCGAACGAGCGAATCTGAAAAGTGGGCGGGGTTAGGTTTAGGCAAGGGGTGGTGTGGTTAGGGTAAGGGTCTAAGGAACCTGACTAGGCATAGAATCGAAGTCCAGAACCTCTGAATAAGAAAGTCGCTAAAACAGCTAGGGTTAAGGTAAGGATTAGGGATGAAAGCACATTGGAGAAGGAGATATTCTTGAATAACTTTTTTTCTGAAGGTCGTAGAGACTTGGAAAGTGGTTTCTATTGAACTAATGTGGGTCCTGCGGATCGATTGGTGCCATCCCCGAGCTCCTCCGACCTTCGGAAGGGGTCGAAGTAGCAAATGGCCGAAAACCCGAGGAGATATTCTTGAATAACTTTTTTTGTGAAGGTCGTAGAGAGTGGGAGAGGGCATTTGTTTCTGGCAAGTGGGGTATTGCGCATCGATTGGTACCATTTTCGAGCTTCTACGACCTTCGGAAGGGGTCGAACGCCCAAATCCCCAAAAGTGGGAGGGGCTAGTTCGGAATTTCTGATTTCTGGTGGAATTTGTGTCGATCTTACCTGCATTCTTACCTTTCAGGTTGAATGAAGAGGGGCCTGATGTGTGTCCAGACCACTGCCTCCTTGGCCCCCCATGATTGGGCCCCCAGAAGAGATGATTGGGCCCCCAGAAGAGCTCCTGTGCCCCATACACCGCACGGCCCAAGGAGATGCTTCACTGTCATTCTTCCAAGCGACTGATTTTGGATTTCTCCAAGATTTGTCTAATGAGCTGTTTGATCTGTGGGGCACTTGTCTTGTGTGTGAGTTCACCTTGGTCATGGTTTTTCCTGAATTTAGGGTTTTGAATTTGATGTGATAAAATGACATTTCTGAGGAGAATTCTCTGTTGGGATGGTGAATATCCTGTAATTTTGAGTTTTGGTGTCTTCTATGCCGAGATATTTGAGAGAAACGGGATTGTAATTAGGCCGCCTCATTAGCATAGCCTGCTGAGGAGATATTCTTGAATAACTTTTGTTGTGAAGGTCGTAGAGACTTGGAAAGGGCGTCTGTCTCTACCAAACGGGGTACTGCGGATCGATTGGTACCATCCCCGAGCTTCTAGGACCTTGGGAAGGGGTCGAACGAGCGAATCTGAAAAGTGGGCGGGGTTAGGTTTAGGCAAGGGGTGGTGTGGTTAGGGTAAGGGTCTAAGGAACCTGACTAGGCATAGAATCGAAGTCCAGAACCTCTGAATAAGAAAGTCGCTAAAACAGCTAGGGTTAAGGTAAGGATTAGGGATGAAAGCACATTGGAGAAGGAGATATTCTTGAATAACTTTTTTTCTGAAGGTCGTAGAGACTTGGAAAGTGGTTTCTATTGAACTAATGTGGGTCCTGCGGATCGATTGGTGCCATCCCCGAGCTCCTCCGACCTTCGGAAGGGGTCGAAGTAGCAAATGGCCGAAAACCCGAGGAGATATTCTTGAATAACTTTTTTTGTGAAGGTCGTAGAGAGTGGGAGAGGGCATTTGTTTCTGGCAAGTGGGGTATTGCGCATCGATTGGTACCATTTTCGAGCTTCTACGACCTTCGGAAGGGGTCGAACGCCCAAATCCCCAAAAGTGGGAGGGGCTAGTTCGGAATTTCTGATTTCTGGTGGAATTTGTGTCGATCTTACCTGCATTCTTACCTTTCAGGTTGAATGAAGAGGGGCCTGATGTGTGTCCAGACCACTGCCTCCTTGGCCCCCCATGATTGGGCCCCCAGAAGAGATGATTGGGCCCCCAGAAGAGCTCCTGTGCCCCATACACCGCACGGCCCAAGGAGATGCTTCACTGTCATTCTTCCAAGCGACTGATTTTGGATTTCTCCAAGATTTGTCTAATGAGCTGTTTGATCTGTGGGGCACTTGTCTTGTGTGTGAGTTCACCTTGGTCATGGTTTTTCCTGAATTTAGGGTTTTGAATTTGATGTGATAAAATGACATTTCTGAGGAGAATTCTCTGTTGGGATGGTGAATATCCTGTAATTTTGAGTTTTGGTGTCTTAGGGTTAGGGTTAGGGTTAGGGTTAGGGTTAGGGTTAGGGTTAGGGTTAGGGTTAGGGTTAGGGTTAGGATTAGGGATGAAAGCAGGGTTAGGGTTAGGGTTAGGGTTAGGGTTAGGGTTAGGGTTAGGTAAGAACGGTAATATCCGTGGACCGACCCCGTCGGTCCAACGTTATGCACTGGCCCTCCTGGAACATAGGGTGCCCCTCACTTGGTAAAATAACCTTGCACAAACACTATTAAATATTCTCAAGTGAGTATAATAATCTCAAGTTAGAGTTTATAGGTGGTTCCAAAAATTCTGCTACAATGCAGTTTGTAAAATAGACCATTTGCCATCAGTTCAGTTTAATTATAAAGGTAAGTATCAGTTAGTACTGTAATAACACATCCATAGTTGCAAACTTTAAGCCCGCCGCGACGTTTCGATTGAAATAAATCTTCTTCAGGCTTGGGCTTAAGATGTGTGATAAGTGGTAATAAACACAAGTCATTTTGCTTTGTTTGTGATGAGTGCATGGAGCATTTTGTCCTATGCTGGCTGAGGTCAGAGTGAGCAGTGAGCTGTTTGCTGCTCTGCCTTATATACTCTCTGCCTCTGTTAGGCTCCTCCCCTTTCTTTTACAAAACTCTTTTCGAGACAATGTGAAGGGTGGATCCAATTGAGATGTGAAGTGGGTAATTCCTTCTCTTAAGGTAATTGCCAGGTAAGTATTTGTCATAAAATTGTGTTAATGTTTTTTTCTTGTTTGAAATAAAACATGTAGTAAATCCAGTGGTGTTGTCTGTAATTCCTTCTTTATTCCTTTATACAGGTAAGGTAATTACACAGGTAAGTGGTCTGCATTGCAGTTATGAAAACAAATTATAAGAAATAGAACATTTGGTTTTTGTTCGTAGTGGGGCAGGTAATTCCTCCTTATTCAGGTTGGGTAATTACATAAATATTAAGTATTTTAAAGAATTGTTTTATATGAATGACTGAGTTGTCCTTATATTTGTAATAAGGTACCTCAAATTGAACGTTGAGTCGCAGGCAGGGGTGAGTGTATATAATGATGAGAAAGTAGATCTCCACTGATGGGACTGTGATACTGGCCTTCCGCAGAGCTTTCCAAAGGTTCCGGAGGCAAAATTCTGTTCTTCGTGGCTTCATACACACGGAATTCTCAAAGTGGGAGTCTTACTTTATGCTCCATAAATCGTTCATCTGGAGTCTTACTTTCATCTATGCTCCAGGAATAGCTCGCCTGGAGATCTTAAGTTCTACAATCAAGACATGGCCTCTAATCAGCTGTCACTGCTCACTCAAGTTTTTATGAGGACCAGTGGAGTGTCCTATAGGACATTGAAAAGAGACAACATTGGTCATGTCATGAATAATAAATAAACCAATTGGTGTTGGGTGTCGTAGGGTGAGTAATTCCTTAATTTAAGGTAATTACAAGGTAAGTATTGAATATACAGTTATTTTGATGTTTCTTCGGATTGAAATAAACATGTAATAAACCAATTGGTGTTTGTTTGTGAATAATTCCTACCCTTTTCCCACTAAAATTTAAGGAAGGAAAAAAGGTGAATACTACGTAGTGTTTAAATCTCAGTCATTCCACCTTCCACTAACCAGCCAAAACCATGTCTTTCTTCATATTTACACTGTCCAACAGCATCGTCCCTGAACCAGATGGGATGGGGGTTAGGATGAGGGCAAGGGGTCCTGTGGTTAGGGTTAGGGTAAAGGGTCCTGGGGTTAGGGTTAGGGTAAGAGGATTTGGGGTAGGGGTAGTAGAAAGCAGGGTCCGTCAGGAGCCGTTAATTCCTTGGCCTCTTTCTCGCCAGTTACTTGTGGGAAACGATTCCTAAAAATTGGACAGCATCGGTCCAACATGGAGAAGACTAAAGCAGTGTTTTAGAAGGGCACCCCAATGCTGTTCCAGGCGGCACTGGCCAGGGTTAGGTAAGAACGGTAATATCCGTGGACCGACCCCGTCGGTCCAACGTTATGCACTGGCCCTCCTGGAACATAGGGTGCCCCTCACTTGGTAAAATAACCTTGCACAAACACTATTAAATATTCTCAAGTGAGTATAATAATCTCAAGTTAGAGTTTATAGGGTTAGGGTTAGGTTAGGGTTAGGGTTAGGGTTAGGGTTAGGGTTAGGGTTAGGTTTTTGAAGTTATCTCGATGACTCCCCCCGCTTCATCCAACGACTGGGCGGTTTGGAATAGGGAGCCAAAGGCAATGCACTGGCCCACGCACGTCATCAATACTCCCCCTTCTTCACATATCCCCTTTACCGAATTGGTTTTAAACCGTAGTTTTAGTGCACTTGCTTTTGTATTGGTTTTTAAAGTAAGTTAGGTTTGGTTTTTGAAGTTATCTCGATGACTCCCCCCGCTTCATCCAACGACTGGGCGGTTTGGAATAGGGAGCCAAAGGCAATGCACTGGCCGACGCACGTCATCAATACTCTCCTTTCTTCACATATCCCCTTTACCGAATTGGTTTTAAACCGTAGTTTCAGTGTACTTGCTTTTGTATTGTTTTTTTAGGTTTGGTCTTTAGATGAAAGTGATTTTTTATTTATTTGATAGGCTTTGGTTTTTCTTTTTTGTCCTGTATTAAAGTTTATTAAGGAGTTGTTTTGACTCCATGTCTTTGTATTGTTTTGTTTGTAAAAAACAATTTGGACTATTTTTAGCTATTTTGTGTTTTTCTAAATCTATATATTAGGTGACACATCATCAGTAGTGTACCTCAGGGTCATTGGATGTTTCGGCCATTACCACCAGACACCCTCTCCCAAGGAAGGCCCCGCCGGGGTTGATCAAACCCCAGGGTGTGTCCCACTAAGTTTAGAGTAATCTAAATCTAAGGTATTTTTAGAAAGGATTCTTGTTTGTCGCTTTTTAGGGATTAAGGTCATATAAAGTGGTTAGATTTAGGGTTAGGTTTAGGATTGGGGACAAGTGGTTAGGTTTAGGCGTAGGGTTGAGTGGTTAGGGTTAGGGTTTAGGATCCTGTCCAGGTCTAGAGTTTAAGTGGTTTAGGGTTAGGTTTAGGGCTAGGGTTAGAGATTTAGGTTTAGGTCTGGGTTAAAATGGTTAGGGTTAGTATTTAAGGTCATGTCTAGGTCTAAATGAAAGCTGTTTAAGGTTGGGTTAAGGTTAGTGGTTAATGTTTTAGGGATAGGTTTAATTTGTAACAATAAGAGTTCTGTGTAAGTATAAAGTTAAATAGGTAAGGTTTTTTTTGTTGTTCGGTATTGGTTAAATATTTAAATTGTTTAGGGCTAGGATTGAATCTAGTAATAAGGTGAATTGGTTAGATATAAGTATTTAATTTGGTGTAGAATTATAATTTCTAGGATAAATAGTTGAGGTAGGATTTTTCAAAGGAAAAATTAAAAAATTAAATATGATATTTAAATAAATACAAGTTTTCGTTCTAGTTTTTTCCAAAGGAATTTATATTTTTGTGTCCATGTTAATACTAATCAGAGTCAGATGAAAAAAATAATTTTATCTTCTTTACGGAGGTGGTGAGAGGAGCTCCTAGGTCCCGATGCATCCACGGGCTGGTCACTAAGTTGGACCAGGGGATGGAAATTTGGAGGAAAGTGACAATTTGAAGGAGTCCAATTTGTCTGGTTATTTTTGGAGAAAAGATTCTGGTTCGGCGTGTGTAGAGCAGAAATGTTTCGTTGTATGGGTGAGGCTATACCTCATAGAAGACTGGGCAACGTTTAAGGTCTTGATGCCCTAGACCACCACACCCCACGTGCTGTCCTAAAGTCGGACCTGGGGGGGCCGCATACTTACCACCTGCTCAGCACAGACTATTCGTTATCACCGCAAGGTATCCCTAGTCTGGCCAGTCAGGTTCTGAGAATCGGGCTTGTTTTCCTCCGGAAAGGTTTTTAAGTTTTACAGTTTTACACAAATAGAAACCATAGGAAGCTCCCACAAAAAAACCAGAACCAGCCATGACAAGCATTGCCTTCCCAGTTATCATGAGGGTTTGGAGGAAACAAGGAATTTTTCGCCAGAGCTCTGCCTCCTTGACTCTCCATAGCTTCCATTAAGATGTCACCCCCAGAGGTAACCAGAACCAGCCATGACAAGCATTGCCTTTCTAGTCACTCTGAGGGCTGAAAAAAATCAAGTTTTTTGCGCCGGAGCTTTTGCCTACTTGATCCTTCCAGACACCCTGGAGTCTATCTGAGAAATCTGTGTTCCAATACACCGCACAACTACAGAAATCTCCGAGACATACCTGTGTTCCTATTACAACGCACAACTACAGGATATGCTCAAACAATCAGACAATTTGGCAGAGAGGTCATCCTCCTGATGATCTGTTACAGTCATGGTTTCGTTTTTCACTTTTTTTGGAGGAATCCCCCATCAGCCCCCCTGTTTTTATTTATGCAAATTAGCGAATTTTAAAATCCGTTTTTTAATACCATAAATGAGTGTTTTGTCAGGTTTTGTAGCCAGTCCCAAGTCACTATGCCTGTTTGTAAAATTTTGGGATACTACTTTAACCAGGTAAATGTGTTATTATCGCGGAAACCTTAACTTTCGTTTTTCAATTTACTTCCTGGTTGGAGTTTTTAACTTCCTGTTTGAGGTTTAGGGTAAGTTTTCTAGTTATCCTAAAATACAAAAAATTCAAGAAAAAAAGTGTATCTAAAGAAAATGGGTGGCCTATTTTAAATAAATTTTTCCATATTTTTCAAAAATAAAAAATGAATATTTTTTTATTGTTATGTGTGTATAAACCCGCTATCATCATTGTTGGCGTGGATATATTTATTCTTGTAAGACAGACAATTTCCAAACGATTATGTGTATACAGATTGGGAGGTGCCCATAATAAAACACCTTTCTAAATATTATTTAAAAATTTGGTAAGTTATAATTCCAATATAAAATTTCTTTCAAGGGAAGCAGGGCCAGGGAGAGAAGCCTGTCCGGGCTAAGCTCTCCCCCGCCTGTCCGGGCCGTACACCCTGCCTCCCCCTACTCTCTCATCTCTATGAGAGAAGAGAGGAGAGGAAAAAGGATCAAAATCTCGTGTCTATTTTCTCTGTTTGTGTGTGTCTGAAATTATTGTCTTTCCTTCAATATTTAAAGGGTACATTTTTAAGAGTTTAAAATTAGGTTGGGAGGTGCCCATGATAAAACACCTTTCCGAATATTCTTTAAACGATTGGTAAGTTTTTTAATTTATAATATAAAGAAATATTTTTAAGGGAAGCAGAGTTAAGGAGGGAAACCTGTCCGGGTTAAATCCTCCCCTGCCTGTCCGGGCTGTACACTCTGCCTCCCCCTACTCTCTCATTTCTATGAGAGAAGAGAGGAGAGGAAAAGGGATCTAATTCCAACATCTATTTTCTCTGTTCGTGGATTTTAAATCTCCTATGTGAGGTTAGGGTAAGTTTTCTAGTTATCCTGAAATATAAATAATTAAAGAAAAAAAATGTTTAAAGAGAAGGGGTGGCCTATTTTAAATTAATTTTTTGATATTTTTCAAAAATAGATAAATGAATATTTTTTTATTATTAATATAATTTTATAATTAAAATATAAAAAATATTTTTAAGGGAAGCAGAGTCAGGGAGGGAAACCTGTCCGGGTTAAATCCTCCCCCGCCGGTCCGGGCTGTACACTCTGCCTCCCCCTACTCTCTCATTTCTATGAGAGAAGAGAGGAGAGGAAAAGGGATCTAATTCCAACATCTATCTTCTCTGTTTGTGGATTTTAAATCATTTTAATTCTTTAAAAATTGAGAATTGATATTCACACATTGTTCAGGAGTCAGCTGGAGTTGGAGCAACGGGTTTATCCTTCTGTCGGTTTTTGGAGAGATAGCTACATGCTATAAAGATAGGTTGAGGGCTCTGGCCCTGAGTACCAGTCCTAGTAGAGACTCTGGAGTTAGCATCCTTTAAGGTTTGAGCCTCCACTGTTGTTCGACTTTGAGAGGACACCTGGGTAAGACTCGGTTTAGTAAAACTCAGCGGGCTCTGGCCTTGAGTTATAGTCCTAATAGAGACTCAGGAGTTAACATCCTTTAAGGTTTAAGCCTCTTTAGTTGTTCAACTTTAATAGGACAGCTGGGTAATATTCATACTTTGCTCAGGAGTCAGCTGGAATTGGAGCCACGGGTTCATCCTTCTGATGGTTTTTGAAGAAATAGCAAAATGCTATAAAGGAGAAGCAGGATTAAAATTGTTCTTAATATTTCTGTATATCCAGGTTATTTTTACTGTATTATTTTCCACAGACTTATTTCTCATCCCTTTTCAGGTTGGAAGGTAGAGCACCGATCTGAATAAATTTGGTAGGGATATGTAAACCGTTTTTTGGTAAGAGAGCTTGCTCATCCGATGGCACGGGCTGGGTTAGGTTTTTGAAGTTATCTCGATGACTCCCCCCGCTTCATCCAACGACTGGGCGGTTTGGAATAGGGAGCCAAAGGCAATGCACTGGCCGACGCACGTCATCAATACTCTCCTTTCTTCACATATCCCCTTTACCGAATTGGTTTTAAACCGTAGTTTCAGTGTACTTGCTTTTGTATTGTTTTTTTAGGTTTGGTCTTTAGATGAAAGTGATTTTTTATTTATTTGATAGGCTTTGGTTTTTCTTTTTTGTCCTGTATTAAAGTTTATTAAGGAGTTGTTTTGACTCCATGTCTTTGTATTGTTTTGTTTGTAAAAAACAATTTGGACTATTTTTAGCTATTTTGTGTTTTTCTAAATCTATATATTAGGTGACACATCATCAGTAGTGTACCTCAGGGTCATTGGATGTTTCGGCCATTACCACCAGACACCCTCTCCCAAGGAAGGCCCCGCCGGGGTTGATCAAACCCCAGGGTGTGTCCCACTAAGTTTAGAGTAATCTAAATCTAAGGTATTTTTAGAAAGGATTCTTGTTTGTCGCTTTTTAGGGATTAAGGTCATATAAAGTGGTTAGATTTAGGGTTAGGTTTAGGATTGGGGACAAGTGGTTAGGTTTAGGCGTAGGGTTGAGTGGTTAGGGTTAGGGTTTAGGATCCTGTCCAGGTCTAGAGTTTAAGTGGTTTAGGGTTAGGTTTAGGGCTAGGGTTAGAGATTTAGGTTTAGGTCTGGGTTAAAATGGTTAGGGTTAGTATTTAAGGTCATGTCTAGGTCTAAATGAAAGCTGTTTAAGGTTGGGTTAAGGTTAGTGGTTAATGTTTTAGGGATAGGTTTAATTTGTAACAATAAGAGTTCTGTGTAAGTATAAAGTTAAATAGGTAAGGTTTTTTTTGTTGTTCGGTATTGGTTAAATATTTAAATTGTTTAGGGCTAGGATTGAATCTAGTAATAAGGTGAATTGGTTAGATATAAGTATTTAATTTGGTGTAGAATTATAATTTCTAGGATAAATAGTTGAGGTAGGATTTTTCAAAGGAAAAATTAAAAAATTAAATATGATATTTAAATAAATACAAGTTTTCGTTCTAGTTTTTTCCAAAGGAATTTATATTTTTGTGTCCATGTTAATACTAATCAGAGTCAGATGAAAAAAATAATTTTATCTTCTTTACGGAGGTGGTGAGAGGAGCTCCTAGGTCCCGATGCATCCACGGGCTGGTCACTAAGTTGGACCAGGGGATGGAAATTTGGAGGAAAGTGACAATTTGAAGGAGTCCAATTTGTCTGGTTATTTTTGGAGAAAAGATTCTGGTTCGGCGTGTGTAGAGCAGAAATGTTTCGTTGTATGGGTGAGGCTATACCTCATAGAAGACTGGGCAACGTTTAAGGTCTTGATGCCCTAGACCACCACACCCCACGTGCTGTCCTAAAGTCGGACCTGGGGGGGCCGCATACTTACCACCTGCTCAGCACAGACTATTCGTTATCACCGCAAGGTATCCCTAGTCTGGCCAGTCAGGTTCTGAGAATCGGGCTTGTTTTCCTCCGGAAAGGTTTTTAAGTTTTACAGTTTTACACAAATAGAAACCATAGGAAGCTCCCACAAAAAAACCAGAACCAGCCATGACAAGCATTGCCTTCCCAGTTATCATGAGGGTTTGGAGGAAACAAGGAATTTTTCGCCAGAGCTCTGCCTCCTTGACTCTCCATAGCTTCCATTAAGATGTCACCCCCAGAGGTAACCAGAACCAGCCATGACAAGCATTGCCTTTCTAGTCACTCTGAGGGCTGAAAAAAATCAAGTTTTTTGCGCCGGAGCTTTTGCCTACTTGATCCTTCCAGACACCCTGGAGTCTATCTGAGAAATCTGTGTTCCAATACACCGCACAACTACAGAAATCTCCGAGACATACCTGTGTTCCTATTACAACGCACAACTACAGGATATGCTCAAACAATCAGACAATTTGGCAGAGAGGTCATCCTCCTGATGATCTGTTACAGTCATGGTTTCGTTTTTCACTTTTTTTGGAGGAATCCCCCATCAGCCCCCCTGTTTTTATTTATGCAAATTAGCGAATTTTAAAATCCGTTTTTTAATACCATAAATGAGTGTTTTGTCAGGTTTTGTAGCCAGTCCCAAGTCACTATGCCTGTTTGTAAAATTTTGGGATACTACTTTAACCAGGTAAATGTGTTATTATCGCGGAAACCTTAACTTTCGTTTTTCAATTTACTTCCTGGTTGGAGTTTTTAACTTCCTGTTTGAGGTTTAGGGTAAGTTTTCTAGTTATCCTAAAATACAAAAAATTCAAGAAAAAAAGTGTATCTAAAGAAAATGGGTGGCCTATTTTAAATAAATTTTTCCATATTTTTCAAAAATAAAAAATGAATATTTTTTTATTGTTATGTGTGTATAAACCCGCTATCATCATTGTTGGCGTGGATATATTTATTCTTGTAAGACAGACAATTTCCAAACGATTATGTGTATACAGATTGGGAGGTGCCCATAATAAAACACCTTTCTAAATATTATTTAAAAATTTGGTAAGTTATAATTCCAATATAAAATTTCTTTCAAGGGAAGCAGGGCCAGGGAGAGAAGCCTGTCCGGGCTAAGCTCTCCCCCGCCTGTCCGGGCCGTACACCCTGCCTCCCCCTACTCTCTCATCTCTATGAGAGAAGAGAGGAGAGGAAAAAGGATCAAAATCTCGTGTCTATTTTCTCTGTTTGTGTGTGTCTGAAATTATTGTCTTTCCTTCAATATTTAAAGGGTACATTTTTAAGAGTTTAAAATTAGGTTGGGAGGTGCCCATGATAAAACACCTTTCCGAATATTCTTTAAACGATTGGTAAGTTTTTTAATTTATAATATAAAGAAATATTTTTAAGGGAAGCAGAGTTAAGGAGGGAAACCTGTCCGGGTTAAATCCTCCCCTGCCTGTCCGGGCTGTACACTCTGCCTCCCCCTACTCTCTCATTTCTATGAGAGAAGAGAGGAGAGGAAAAGGGATCTAATTCCAACATCTATTTTCTCTGTTCGTGGATTTTAAATCTCCTATGTGAGGTTAGGGTAAGTTTTCTAGTTATCCTGAAATATAAATAATTAAAGAAAAAAAATGTTTAAAGAGAAGGGGTGGCCTATTTTAAATTAATTTTTTGATATTTTTCAAAAATAGATAAATGAATATTTTTTTATTATTAATATAATTTTATAATTAAAATATAAAAAATATTTTTAAGGGAAGCAGAGTCAGGGAGGGAAACCTGTCCGGGTTAAATCCTCCCCCGCCGGTCCGGGCTGTACACTCTGCCTCCCCCTACTCTCTCATTTCTATGAGAGAAGAGAGGAGAGGAAAAGGGATCTAATTCCAACATCTATCTTCTCTGTTTGTGGATTTTAAATCATTTTAATTCTTTAAAAATTGAGAATTGATATTCACACATTGTTCAGGAGTCAGCTGGAGTTGGAGCAACGGGTTTATCCTTCTGTCGGTTTTTGGAGAGATAGCTACATGCTATAAAGATAGGTTGAGGGCTCTGGCCCTGAGTACCAGTCCTAGTAGAGACTCTGGAGTTAGCATCCTTTAAGGTTTGAGCCTCCACTGTTGTTCGACTTTGAGAGGACACCTGGGTAAGACTCGGTTTAGTAAAACTCAGCGGGCTCTGGCCTTGAGTTATAGTCCTAATAGAGACTCAGGAGTTAACATCCTTTAAGGTTTAAGCCTCTTTAGTTGTTCAACTTTAATAGGACAGCTGGGTAATATTCATACTTTGCTCAGGAGTCAGCTGGAATTGGAGCCACGGGTTCATCCTTCTGATGGTTTTTGAAGAAATAGCAAAATGCTATAAAGGAGAAGCAGGATTAAAATTGTTCTTAATATTTCTGTATATCCAGGTTATTTTTACTGTATTATTTTCCACAGACTTATTTCTCATCCCTTTTCAGGTTGGAAGGTAGAGCACCGATCTGAATAAATTTGGTAGGGATATGTAAACCGTTTTTTGGTAAGAGAGCTTGCTCATCCGATGGCACGGGCTGGGTTAGGTTTTTGAAGTTATCTCGATGACTCCCCCCGCTTCATCCAACGACTGGGCGGTTTGGAATAGGGAGCCAAAGGCAATGCACTGGCCGACGCACGTCATCAATACTCTCCTTTCTTCACATATCCCCTTTACCGAATTGGTTTTAAACCGTAGTTTCAGTGTACTTGCTTTTGTATTGTTTTTTTAGGTTTGGTCTTTAGATGAAAGTGATTTTTTATTTATTTGATAGGCTTTGGTTTTTCTTTTTTGTCCTGTATTAAAGTTTATTAAGGAGTTGTTTTGACTCCATGTCTTTGTATTGTTTTGTTTGTAAAAAACAATTTGGACTATTTTTAGCTATTTTGTGTTTTTCTAAATCTATATATTAGGTGACACATCATCAGTAGTGTACCTCAGGGTCATTGGATGTTTCGGCCATTACCACCAGACACCCTCTCCCAAGGAAGGCCCCGCCGGGGTTGATCAAACCCCAGGGTGTGTCCCACTAAGTTTAGAGTAATCTAAATCTAAGGTATTTTTAGAAAGGATTCTTGTTTGTCGCTTTTTAGGGATTAAGGTCATATAAAGTGGTTAGATTTAGGGTTAGGTTTAGGATTGGGGACAAGTGGTTAGGTTTAGGCGTAGGGTTGAGTGGTTAGGGTTAGGGTTTAGGATCCTGTCCAGGTCTAGAGTTTAAGTGGTTTAGGGTTAGGTTTAGGGCTAGGGTTAGAGATTTAGGTTTAGGTCTGGGTTAAAATGGTTAGGGTTAGTATTTAAGGTCATGTCTAGGTCTAAATGAAAGCTGTTTAAGGTTGGGTTAAGGTTAGTGGTTAATGTTTTAGGGATAGGTTTAATTTGTAACAATAAGAGTTCTGTGTAAGTATAAAGTTAAATAGGTAAGGTTTTTTTTGTTGTTCGGTATTGGTTAAATATTTAAATTGTTTAGGGCTAGGATTGAATCTAGTAATAAGGTGAATTGGTTAGATATAAGTATTTAATTTGGTGTAGAATTATAATTTCTAGGATAAATAGTTGAGGTAGGATTTTTCAAAGGAAAAATTAAAAAATTAAATATGATATTTAAATAAATACAAGTTTTCGTTCTAGTTTTTTCCAAAGGAATTTAGGGTTAGGGTTAGGGTTAGGGTTAGGGTTAGGGTTAGGGTTAGGGTTAGGATTAGGGATGAAAGCACATTGGAGAAGGAGATATTCTTGAATAACTTTTTTTCTGAAGGTCGTAGAGACTTGGAAAGTGGTTTCTATTGAACTAATGTGGGTCCTGCGGATCGATTGGTGCCATCCCCGAGCTCCTCCGACCTTCGGAAGGGGTCGAAGTAGCAAATGGCCGAAAACCCGAGGAGATATTCTTGAATAACTTTTTTTGTGAAGGTCGTAGAGAGTGGGAGAGGGCATTTGTTTCTGGCAAGTGGGGTATTGCGCATCGATTGGTACCATTTTCGAGCTTCTACGACCTTCGGAAGGGGTCGAACGCCCAAATCCCCAAAAGTGGGAGGGGCTAGTTCGGAATTTCTGATTTCTGGTGGAATTTGTGTCGATCTTACCTGCATTCTTACCTTTCAGGTTGAATGAAGAGGGGCCTGATGTGTGTCCAGACCACTGCCTCCTTGGCCCCCCATGATTGGGCCCCCAGAAGAGATGATTGGGCCCCCAGAAGAGCTCCTGTGCCCCATACACCGCACGGCCCAAGGAGATGCTTCACTGTCATTCTTCCAAGCGACTGATTTTGGATTTCTCCAAGATTTGTCTAATGAGCTGTTTGATCTGTGGGGCACTTGTCTTGTGTGTGAGTTCACCTTGGTCATGGTTTTTCCTGAATTTAGGGTTTTGAATTTGATGTGATAAAATGACATTTCTGAGGAGAATTCTCTGTTGGGATGGTGAATATCCTGTAATTTTGAGTTTTGGTGTCTTCTATGCCGAGATATTTGAGAGAAACGGGATTGTAATTAGGCCGCCTCATTAGCATAGCCTGCTGAGGAGATATTCTTGAATAACTTTTGTTGTGAAGGTCGTAGAGACTTGGAAAGGGCGTCTGTCTCTACCAAACGGGGTACTGCGGATCGATTGGTACCATCCCCGAGCTTCTAGGACCTTGGGAAGGGGTCGAACGAGCGAATCTGAAAAGTGGGCGGGGTTAGGTTTAGGCAAGGGGTGGTGTGGTTAGGGTAAGGGTCTAAGGAACCTGACTAGGCATAGAATCGAAGTCCAGAACCTCTGAATAAGAAAGTCGCTAAAACAGCTAGGGTTAAGGTAAGGATTAGGGATGAAAGCACATTGGAGAAGGAGATATTCTTGAATAACTTTTTTTCTGAAGGTCGTAGAGACTTGGAAAGTGGTTTCTATTGAACTAATGTGGGTCCTGCGGATCGATTGGTGCCATCCCCGAGCTCCTCCGACCTTCGGAAGGGGTCGAAGTAGCAAATGGCCGAAAACCCGAGGAGATATTCTTGAATAACTTTTTTTGTGAAGGTCGTAGAGAGTGGGAGAGGGCATTTGTTTCTGGCAAGTGGGGTATTGCGCATCGATTGGTACCATTTTCGAGCTTCTACGACCTTCGGAAGGGGTCGAACGCCCAAATCCCCAAAAGTGGGAGGGGCTAGTTCGGAATTTCTGATTTCTGGTGGAATTTGTGTCGATCTTACCTGCATTCTTACCTTTCAGGTTGAATGAAGAGGGGCCTGATGTGTGTCCAGACCACTGCCTCCTTGGCCCCCCATGATTGGGCCCCCAGAAGAGATGATTGGGCCCCCAGAAGAGCTCCTGTGCCCCATACACCGCACGGCCCAAGGAGATGCTTCACTGTCATTCTTCCAAGCGACTGATTTTGGATTTCTCCAAGATTTGTCTAATGAGCTGTTTGATCTGTGGGGCACTTGTCTTGTGTGTGAGTTCACCTTGGTCATGGTTTTTCCTGAATTTAGGGTTTTGAATTTGATGTGATAAAATGACATTTCTGAGGAGAATTCTCTGTTGGGATGGTGAATATCCTGTAATTTTGAGTTTTGGTGTGTTAGGGTTAGGGTTAGGGTTAGGGTTAGGGTTAGGGTTAGGGTTAGGGTTAGGGTTAGGATTAGGGATGAAAGCAGGGTTAGGGTTAGGGTTAGGGTTAGGGTTAGGGTTAGGGTTAGGTAAGAACGGTAATATCCGTGGACCGACCCCGTCGGTCCAACGTTATGCACTGGCCCTCCTGGAACATAGGGTGCCCCTCACTTGGTAAAATAACCTTGCACAAACACTATTAAATATTCTCAAGTGAGTATAATAATCTCAAGTTAGAGTTTATAGGTGGTTCCAAAAATTCTGCTACAATGCAGTTTGTAAAATAGACCATTTGCCATCAGTTCAGTTTAATTATAAAGGTAAGTATCAGTTAGTACTGTAATAACACATCCATAGTTGCAAACTTTAAGCCCGCCGCGACGTTTCGATTGAAATAAATCTTCTTCAGGCTTGGGCTTAAGATGTGTGATAAGTGGTAATAAACACAAGTCATTTTGCTTTGTTTGTGATGAGTGCATGGAGCATTTTGTCCTATGCTGGCTGAGGTCAGAGTGAGCAGTGAGCTGTTTGCTGCTCTGCCTTATATACTCTCTGCCTCTGTTAGGCTCCTCCCCTTTCTTTTACAAAACTCTTTTCGAGACAATGTGAAGGGTGGATCCAATTGAGATGTGAAGTGGGTAATTCCTTCTCTTAAGGTAATTGCCAGGTAAGTATTTGTCATAAAATTGTGTTAATGTTTTTTTCTTGTTTGAAATAAAACATGTAGTAAATCCAGTGGTGTTGTCTGTAATTCCTTCTTTATTCCTTTATACAGGTAAGGTAATTACACAGGTAAGTGGTCTGCATTGCAGTTATGAAAACAAATTATAAGAAATAGAACATTTGGTTTTTGTTCGTAGTGGGGCAGGTAATTCCTCCTTATTCAGGTTGGGTAATTACATAAATATTAAGTATTTTAAAGAATTGTTTTATATGAATGACTGAGTTGTCCTTATATTTGTAATAAGGTACCTCAAATTGAACGTTGAGTCGCAGGCAGGGGTGAGTGTATATAATGATGAGAAAGTAGATCTCCACTGATGGGACTGTGATACTGGCCTTCCGCAGAGCTTTCCAAAGGTTCCGGAGGCAAAATTCTGTTCTTCGTGGCTTCATACACACGGAATTCTCAAAGTGGGAGTCTTACTTTATGCTCCATAAATCGTTCATCTGGAGTCTTACTTTCATCTATGCTCCAGGAATAGCTCGCCTGGAGATCTTAAGTTCTACAATCAAGACATGGCCTCTAATCAGCTGTCACTGCTCACTCAAGTTTTTATGAGGACCAGTGGAGTGTCCTATAGGACATTGAAAAGGGTTAGGGTTAGGGTTAGGGTTAGGGTTAGGGTTAGGGTTAGGATTAGGGATGAAAGCACATTGGAGAAGGAGATATTCTTGAATAACTTTTTTTCTGAAGGTCGTAGAGACTTGGAAAGTGGTTTCTATTGAACTAATGTGGGTCCTGCGGATCGATTGGTGCCATCCCCGAGCTCCTCCGACCTTCGGAAGGGGTCGAAGTAGCAAATGGCCGAAAACCCGAGGAGATATTCTTGAATAACTTTTTTTGTGAAGGTCGTAGAGAGTGGGAGAGGGCATTTGTTTCTGGCAAGTGGGGTATTGCGCATCGATTGGTACCATTTTCGAGCTTCTACGACCTTCGGAAGGGGTCGAACGCCCAAATCCCCAAAAGTGGGAGGGGCTAGTTCGGAATTTCTGATTTCTGGTGGAATTTGTGTCGATCTTACCTGCATTCTTACCTTTCAGGTTGAATGAAGAGGGGCCTGATGTGTGTCCAGACCACTGCCTCCTTGGCCCCCCATGATTGGGCCCCCAGAAGAGATGATTGGGCCCCCAGAAGAGCTCCTGTGCCCCATACACCGCACGGCCCAAGGAGATGCTTCACTGTCATTCTTCCAAGCGACTGATTTTGGATTTCTCCAAGATTTGTCTAATGAGCTGTTTGATCTGTGGGGCACTTGTCTTGTGTGTGAGTTCACCTTGGTCATGGTTTTTCCTGAATTTAGGGTTTTGAATTTGATGTGATAAAATGACATTTCTGAGGAGAATTCTCTGTTGGGATGGTGAATATCCTGTAATTTTGAGTTTTGGTGTCTTCTATGCCGAGATATTTGAGAGAAACGGGATTGTAATTAGGCCGCCTCATTAGCATAGCCTGCTGAGGAGATATTCTTGAATAACTTTTGTTGTGAAGGTCGTAGAGACTTGGAAAGGGCGTCTGTCTCTACCAAACGGGGTACTGCGGATCGATTGGTACCATCCCCGAGCTTCTAGGACCTTGGGAAGGGGTCGAACGAGCGAATCTGAAAAGTGGGCGGGGTTAGGTTTAGGCAAGGGGTGGTGTGGTTAGGGTAAGGGTCTAAGGAACCTGACTAGGCATAGAATCGAAGTCCAGAACCTCTGAATAAGAAAGTCGCTAAAACAGCTAGGGTTAAGGTAAGGATTAGGGATGAAAGCACATTGGAGAAGGAGATATTCTTGAATAACTTTTTTTCTGAAGGTCGTAGAGACTTGGAAAGTGGTTTCTATTGAACTAATGTGGGTCCTGCGGATCGATTGGTGCCATCCCCGAGCTCCTCCGACCTTCGGAAGGGGTCGAAGTAGCAAATGGCCGAAAACCCGAGGAGATATTCTTGAATAACTTTTTTTGTGAAGGTCGTAGAGAGTGGGAGAGGGCATTTGTTTCTGGCAAGTGGGGTATTGCGCATCGATTGGTACCATTTTCGAGCTTCTACGACCTTCGGAAGGGGTCGAACGCCCAAATCCCCAAAAGTGGGAGGGGCTAGTTCGGAATTTCTGATTTCTGGTGGAATTTGTGTCGATCTTACCTGCATTCTTACCTTTCAGGTTGAATGAAGAGGGGCCTGATGTGTGTCCAGACCACTGCCTCCTTGGCCCCCCATGATTGGGCCCCCAGAAGAGATGATTGGGCCCCCAGAAGAGCTCCTGTGCCCCATACACCGCACGGCCCAAGGAGATGCTTCACTGTCATTCTTCCAAGCGACTGATTTTGGATTTCTCCAAGATTTGTCTAATGAGCTGTTTGATCTGTGGGGCACTTGTCTTGTGTGTGAGTTCACCTTGGTCATGGTTTTTCCTGAATTTAGGGTTTTGAATTTGATGTGATAAAATGACATTTCTGAGGAGAATTCTCTGTTGGGATGGTGAATATCCTGTAATTTTGAGTTTTGGTGTCTTCTATGCCGAGATATTTGAGAGAAACGGGATTGTAATTAGGCCGCCTCATTAGCATAGCCTGCTGAGGAGATATTCTTGAATAACTTTTGTTGTGAAGGTCGTAGAGACTTGGAAAGGGCGTCTGTCTCTACCAAACGGGGTACTGCGGATCGATTGGTACCATCCCCGAGCTTCTAGGACCTTGGGAAGGGGTCGAACGAGCGAATCTGAAAAGTGGGCGGGGTTAGGTTTAGGCAAGGGGTGGTGTGGTTAGGGTAAGGGTCTAAGGAACCTGACTAGGCATAGAATCGAAGTCCAGAACCTCTGAATAAGAAAGTCGCTAAAACAGCTAGGGTTAAGGTAAGGATTAGGGATGAAAGCACATTGGAGAAGGAGATATTCTTGAATAACTTTTTTTCTGAAGGTCGTAGAGACTTGGAAAGTGGTTTCTATTGAACTAATGTGGGTCCTGCGGATCGATTGGTGCCATCCCCGAGCTCCTCCGACCTTCGGAAGGGGTCGAAGTAGCAAATGGCCGAAAACCCGAGGAGATATTCTTGAATAACTTTTTTTGTGAAGGTCGTAGAGAGTGGGAGAGGGCATTTGTTTCTGGCAAGTGGGGTATTGCGCATCGATTGGTACCATTTTCGAGCTTCTACGACCTTCGGAAGGGGTCGAACGCCCAAATCCCCAAAAGTGGGAGGGGCTAGTTCGGAATTTCTGATTTCTGGTGGAATTTGTGTCGATCTTACCTGCATTCTTACCTTTCAGGTTGAATGAAGAGGGGCCTGATGTGTGTCCAGACCACTGCCTCCTTGGCCCCCCATGATTGGGCCCCCAGAAGAGATGATTGGGCCCCCAGAAGAGCTCCTGTGCCCCATACACCGCACGGCCCAAGGAGATGCTTCACTGTCATTCTTCCAAGCGACTGATTTTGGATTTCTCCAAGATTTGTCTAATGAGCTGTTTGATCTGTGGGGCACTTGTCTTGTGTGTGAGTTCACCTTGGTCATGGTTTTTCCTGAATTTAGGGTTTTGAATTTGATGTGATAAAATGACATTTCTGAGGAGAATTCTCTGTTGGGATGGTGAATATCCTGTAATTTTGAGTTTTGGTGTCTTAGGGTTAGGGTTAGGGTTAGGGTTAGGGTTAGGGTTAGGGTTAGGGTTAGGGTTAGGGTTAGGATTAGGGATGAAAGCAGGGTTAGGGTTAGGGTTAGGGTTAGGGTTAGGGTTAGGGTTAGGGTTAGGTAAGAACGGTAATATCCGTGGACCGACCCCGTCGGTCCAACGTTATGCACTGGCCCTCCTGGAACATAGGGTGCCCCTCACTTGGTAAAATAACCTTGCACAAACACTATTAAATATTCTCAAGTGAGTATAATAATCTCAAGTTAGAGTTTATAGGTGGTTCCAAAAATTCTGCTACAATGCAGTTTGTAAAATAGACCATTTGCCATCAGTTCAGTTTAATTATAAAGGTAAGTATCAGTTAGTACTGTAATAACACATCCATAGTTGCAAACTTTAAGCCCGCCGCGACGTTTCGATTGAAATAAATCTTCTTCAGGCTTGGGCTTAAGATGTGTGATAAGTGGTAATAAACACAAGTCATTTTGCTTTGTTTGTGATGAGTGCATGGAGCATTTTGTCCTATGCTGGCTGAGGTCAGAGTGAGCAGTGAGCTGTTTGCTGCTCTGCCTTATATACTCTCTGCCTCTGTTAGGCTCCTCCCCTTTCTTTTACAAAACTCTTTTCGAGACAATGTGAAGGGTGGATCCAATTGAGATGTGAAGTGGGTAATTCCTTCTCTTAAGGTAATTGCCAGGTAAGTATTTGTCATAAAATTGTGTTAATGTTTTTTTCTTGTTTGAAATAAAACATGTAGTAAATCCAGTGGTGTTGTCTGTAATTCCTTCTTTATTCCTTTATACAGGTAAGGTAATTACACAGGTAAGTGGTCTGCATTGCAGTTATGAAAACAAATTATAAGAAATAGAACATTTGGTTTTTGTTCGTAGTGGGGCAGGTAATTCCTCCTTATTCAGGTTGGGTAATTACATAAATATTAAGTATTTTAAAGAATTGTTTTATATGAATGACTGAGTTGTCCTTATATTTGTAATAAGGTACCTCAAATTGAACGTTGAGTCGCAGGCAGGGGTGAGTGTATATAATGATGAGAAAGTAGATCTCCACTGATGGGACTGTGATACTGGCCTTCCGCAGAGCTTTCCAAAGGTTCCGGAGGCAAAATTCTGTTCTTCGTGGCTTCATACACACGGAATTCTCAAAGTGGGAGTCTTACTTTATGCTCCATAAATCGTTCATCTGGAGTCTTACTTTCATCTATGCTCCAGGAATAGCTCGCCTGGAGATCTTAAGTTCTACAATCAAGACATGGCCTCTAATCAGCTGTCACTGCTCACTCAAGTTTTTATGAGGACCAGTGGAGTGTCCTATAGGACATTGAAAAGAGACAACATTGGTCATGTCATGAATAATAAATAAACCAATTGGTGTTGGGTGTCGTAGGGTGAGTAATTCCTTAATTTAAGGTAATTACAAGGTAAGTATTGAATATACAGTTATTTTGATGTTTCTTCGGATTGAAATAAACATGTAATAAACCAATTGGTGTTTGTTTGTGAATAATTCCTACCCTTTTCCCACTAAAATTTAAGGAAGGAAAAAAGGTGAATACTACGTAGTGTTTAAATCTCAGTCATTCCACCTTCCACTAACCAGCCAAAACCATGTCTTTCTTCATATTTACACTGTCCAACAGCATCGTCCCTGAACCAGATGGGATGGGGGTTAGGATGAGGGCAAGGGGTCCTGTGGTTAGGGTTAGGGTAAAGGGTCCTGGGGTTAGGGTTAGGGTAAGAGGATTTGGGGTAGGGGTAGTAGAAAGCAGGGTCCGTCAGGAGCCGTTAATTCCTTGGCCTCTTTCTCGCCAGTTACTTGTGGGAAACGATTCCTAAAAATTGGACAGCATCGGTCCAACATGGAGAAGACTAAAGCAGTGTTTTAGAAGGGCACCCCAATGCTGTTCCAGGCGGCACTGGCCAGGGTTAGGTAAGAACGGTAATATCCGTGGACCGACCCCGTCGGTCCAACGTTATGCACTGGCCCTCCTGGAACATAGGGTGCCCCTCACTTGGTAAAATAACCTTGCACAAACACTATTAAATATTCTCAAGTGAGTATAATAATCTCAAGTTAGAGTTTATAGGGTTAGGGTTAGGTTAGGGTTAGGGTTAGGGTTAGGGTTAGGGTTAGGGTTAGGTTTTTGAAGTTATCTCGATGACTCCCCCCGCTTCATCCAACGACTGGGCGGTTTGGAATAGGGAGCCAAAGGCAATGCACTGGCCCACGCACGTCATCAATACTCCCCCTTCTTCACATATCCCCTTTACCGAATTGGTTTTAAACCGTAGTTTTAGTGCACTTGCTTTTGTATTGGTTTTTAAAGTAAGTTAGGTTTGGTTTTTGAAGTTATCTCGATGACTCCCCCCGCTTCATCCAACGACTGGGCGGTTTGGAATAGGGAGCCAAAGGCAATGCACTGGCCGACGCACGTCATCAATACTCTCCTTTCTTCACATATCCCCTTTACCGAATTGGTTTTAAACCGTAGTTTCAGTGTACTTGCTTTTGTATTGTTTTTTTAGGTTTGGTCTTTAGATGAAAGTGATTTTTTATTTATTTGATAGGCTTTGGTTTTTCTTTTTTGTCCTGTATTAAAGTTTATTAAGGAGTTGTTTTGACTCCATGTCTTTGTATTGTTTTGTTTGTAAAAAACAATTTGGACTATTTTTAGCTATTTTGTGTTTTTCTAAATCTATATATTAGGTGACACATCATCAGTAGTGTACCTCAGGGTCATTGGATGTTTCGGCCATTACCACCAGACACCCTCTCCCAAGGAAGGCCCCGCCGGGGTTGATCAAACCCCAGGGTGTGTCCCACTAAGTTTAGAGTAATCTAAATCTAAGGTATTTTTAGAAAGGATTCTTGTTTGTCGCTTTTTAGGGATTAAGGTCATATAAAGTGGTTAGATTTAGGGTTAGGTTTAGGATTGGGGACAAGTGGTTAGGTTTAGGCGTAGGGTTGAGTGGTTAGGGTTAGGGTTTAGGATCCTGTCCAGGTCTAGAGTTTAAGTGGTTTAGGGTTAGGTTTAGGGCTAGGGTTAGAGATTTAGGTTTAGGTCTGGGTTAAAATGGTTAGGGTTAGTATTTAAGGTCATGTCTAGGTCTAAATGAAAGCTGTTTAAGGTTGGGTTAAGGTTAGTGGTTAATGTTTTAGGGATAGGTTTAATTTGTAACAATAAGAGTTCTGTGTAAGTATAAAGTTAAATAGGTAAGGTTTTTTTTGTTGTTCGGTATTGGTTAAATATTTAAATTGTTTAGGGCTAGGATTGAATCTAGTAATAAGGTGAATTGGTTAGATATAAGTATTTAATTTGGTGTAGAATTATAATTTCTAGGATAAATAGTTGAGGTAGGATTTTTCAAAGGAAAAATTAAAAAATTAAATATGATATTTAAATAAATACAAGTTTTCGTTCTAGTTTTTTCCAAAGGAATTTATATTTTTGTGTCCATGTTAATACTAATCAGAGTCAGATGAAAAAAATAATTTTATCTTCTTTACGGAGGTGGTGAGAGGAGCTCCTAGGTCCCGATGCATCCACGGGCTGGTCACTAAGTTGGACCAGGGGATGGAAATTTGGAGGAAAGTGACAATTTGAAGGAGTCCAATTTGTCTGGTTATTTTTGGAGAAAAGATTCTGGTTCGGCGTGTGTAGAGCAGAAATGTTTCGTTGTATGGGTGAGGCTATACCTCATAGAAGACTGGGCAACGTTTAAGGTCTTGATGCCCTAGACCACCACACCCCACGTGCTGTCCTAAAGTCGGACCTGGGGGGGCCGCATACTTACCACCTGCTCAGCACAGACTATTCGTTATCACCGCAAGGTATCCCTAGTCTGGCCAGTCAGGTTCTGAGAATCGGGCTTGTTTTCCTCCGGAAAGGTTTTTAAGTTTTACAGTTTTACACAAATAGAAACCATAGGAAGCTCCCACAAAAAAACCAGAACCAGCCATGACAAGCATTGCCTTCCCAGTTATCATGAGGGTTTGGAGGAAACAAGGAATTTTTCGCCAGAGCTCTGCCTCCTTGACTCTCCATAGCTTCCATTAAGATGTCACCCCCAGAGGTAACCAGAACCAGCCATGACAAGCATTGCCTTTCTAGTCACTCTGAGGGCTGAAAAAAATCAAGTTTTTTGCGCCGGAGCTTTTGCCTACTTGATCCTTCCAGACACCCTGGAGTCTATCTGAGAAATCTGTGTTCCAATACACCGCACAACTACAGAAATCTCCGAGACATACCTGTGTTCCTATTACAACGCACAACTACAGGATATGCTCAAACAATCAGACAATTTGGCAGAGAGGTCATCCTCCTGATGATCTGTTACAGTCATGGTTTCGTTTTTCACTTTTTTTGGAGGAATCCCCCATCAGCCCCCCTGTTTTTATTTATGCAAATTAGCGAATTTTAAAATCCGTTTTTTAATACCATAAATGAGTGTTTTGTCAGGTTTTGTAGCCAGTCCCAAGTCACTATGCCTGTTTGTAAAATTTTGGGATACTACTTTAACCAGGTAAATGTGTTATTATCGCGGAAACCTTAACTTTCGTTTTTCAATTTACTTCCTGGTTGGAGTTTTTAACTTCCTGTTTGAGGTTTAGGGTAAGTTTTCTAGTTATCCTAAAATACAAAAAATTCAAGAAAAAAAGTGTATCTAAAGAAAATGGGTGGCCTATTTTAAATAAATTTTTCCATATTTTTCAAAAATAAAAAATGAATATTTTTTTATTGTTATGTGTGTATAAACCCGCTATCATCATTGTTGGCGTGGATATATTTATTCTTGTAAGACAGACAATTTCCAAACGATTATGTGTATACAGATTGGGAGGTGCCCATAATAAAACACCTTTCTAAATATTATTTAAAAATTTGGTAAGTTATAATTCCAATATAAAATTTCTTTCAAGGGAAGCAGGGCCAGGGAGAGAAGCCTGTCCGGGCTAAGCTCTCCCCCGCCTGTCCGGGCCGTACACCCTGCCTCCCCCTACTCTCTCATCTCTATGAGAGAAGAGAGGAGAGGAAAAAGGATCAAAATCTCGTGTCTATTTTCTCTGTTTGTGTGTGTCTGAAATTATTGTCTTTCCTTCAATATTTAAAGGGTACATTTTTAAGAGTTTAAAATTAGGTTGGGAGGTGCCCATGATAAAACACCTTTCCGAATATTCTTTAAACGATTGGTAAGTTTTTTAATTTATAATATAAAGAAATATTTTTAAGGGAAGCAGAGTTAAGGAGGGAAACCTGTCCGGGTTAAATCCTCCCCTGCCTGTCCGGGCTGTACACTCTGCCTCCCCCTACTCTCTCATTTCTATGAGAGAAGAGAGGAGAGGAAAAGGGATCTAATTCCAACATCTATTTTCTCTGTTCGTGGATTTTAAATCTCCTATGTGAGGTTAGGGTAAGTTTTCTAGTTATCCTGAAATATAAATAATTAAAGAAAAAAAATGTTTAAAGAGAAGGGGTGGCCTATTTTAAATTAATTTTTTGATATTTTTCAAAAATAGATAAATGAATATTTTTTTATTATTAATATAATTTTATAATTAAAATATAAAAAATATTTTTAAGGGAAGCAGAGTCAGGGAGGGAAACCTGTCCGGGTTAAATCCTCCCCCGCCGGTCCGGGCTGTACACTCTGCCTCCCCCTACTCTCTCATTTCTATGAGAGAAGAGAGGAGAGGAAAAGGGATCTAATTCCAACATCTATCTTCTCTGTTTGTGGATTTTAAATCATTTTAATTCTTTAAAAATTGAGAATTGATATTCACACATTGTTCAGGAGTCAGCTGGAGTTGGAGCAACGGGTTTATCCTTCTGTCGGTTTTTGGAGAGATAGCTACATGCTATAAAGATAGGTTGAGGGCTCTGGCCCTGAGTACCAGTCCTAGTAGAGACTCTGGAGTTAGCATCCTTTAAGGTTTGAGCCTCCACTGTTGTTCGACTTTGAGAGGACACCTGGGTAAGACTCGGTTTAGTAAAACTCAGCGGGCTCTGGCCTTGAGTTATAGTCCTAATAGAGACTCAGGAGTTAACATCCTTTAAGGTTTAAGCCTCTTTAGTTGTTCAACTTTAATAGGACAGCTGGGTAATATTCATACTTTGCTCAGGAGTCAGCTGGAATTGGAGCCACGGGTTCATCCTTCTGATGGTTTTTGAAGAAATAGCAAAATGCTATAAAGGAGAAGCAGGATTAAAATTGTTCTTAATATTTCTGTATATCCAGGTTATTTTTACTGTATTATTTTCCACAGACTTATTTCTCATCCCTTTTCAGGTTGGAAGGTAGAGCACCGATCTGAATAAATTTGGTAGGGATATGTAAACCGTTTTTTGGTAAGAGAGCTTGCTCATCCGATGGCACGGGCTGGGTTAGGTTTTTGAAGTTATCTCGATGACTCCCCCCGCTTCATCCAACGACTGGGCGGTTTGGAATAGGGAGCCAAAGGCAATGCACTGGCCGACGCACGTCATCAATACTCTCCTTTCTTCACATATCCCCTTTACCGAATTGGTTTTAAACCGTAGTTTCAGTGTACTTGCTTTTGTATTGTTTTTTTAGGTTTGGGTTAGGGTTAGGGTTAGGGTTAGGGTTAGGGTTAGGGTTAGGGTTAGGGTTAGGATTAGGGATGAAAGCACATTGGAGAAGGAGATATTCTTGAATAACTTTTTTTCTGAAGGTCGTAGAGACTTGGAAAGTGGTTTCTATTGAACTAATGTGGGTCCTGCGGATCGATTGGTGCCATCCCCGAGCTCCTCCGACCTTCGGAAGGGGTCGAAGTAGCAAATGGCCGAAAACCCGAGGAGATATTCTTGAATAACTTTTTTTGTGAAGGTCGTAGAGAGTGGGAGAGGGCATTTGTTTCTGGCAAGTGGGGTATTGCGCATCGATTGGTACCATTTTCGAGCTTCTACGACCTTCGGAAGGGGTCGAACGCCCAAATCCCCAAAAGTGGGAGGGGCTAGTTCGGAATTTCTGATTTCTGGTGGAATTTGTGTCGATCTTACCTGCATTCTTACCTTTCAGGTTGAATGAAGAGGGGCCTGATGTGTGTCCAGACCACTGCCTCCTTGGCCCCCCATGATTGGGCCCCCAGAAGAGATGATTGGGCCCCCAGAAGAGCTCCTGTGCCCCATACACCGCACGGCCCAAGGAGATGCTTCACTGTCATTCTTCCAAGCGACTGATTTTGGATTTCTCCAAGATTTGTCTAATGAGCTGTTTGATCTGTGGGGCACTTGTCTTGTGTGTGAGTTCACCTTGGTCATGGTTTTTCCTGAATTTAGGGTTTTGAATTTGATGTGATAAAATGACATTTCTGAGGAGAATTCTCTGTTGGGATGGTGAATATCCTGTAATTTTGAGTTTTGGTGTCTTAGGGTTAGGGTTAGGGTTAGGGTTAGGGTTAGGGTTAGGGTTAGGGTTAGGATTAGGGATGAAAGCAGGGTTAGGGTTAGGGTTAGGGTTAGGGTTAGGGTTAGGGTTAGGGTTAGGGTTAGGGTTAGGGTTAGGATTAGGGATGAAAGCACATTGGAGAAGGAGATATTCTTGAATAACTTTTTTTCTGAAGGTCGTAGAGACTTGGAAAGTGGTTTCTATTGAACTAATGTGGGTCCTGCGGATCGATTGGTGCCATCCCCGAGCTCCTCCGACCTTCGGAAGGGGTCGAAGTAGCAAATGGCCGAAAACCCGAGGAGATATTCTTGAATAACTTTTTTTGTGAAGGTCGTAGAGAGTGGGAGAGGGCATTTGTTTCTGGCAAGTGGGGTATTGCGCATCGATTGGTACCATTTTCGAGCTTCTACGACCTTCGGAAGGGGTCGAACGCCCAAATCCCCAAAAGTGGGAGGGGCTAGTTCGGAATTTCTGATTTCTGGTGGAATTTGTGTCGATCTTACCTGCATTCTTACCTTTCAGGTTGAATGAAGAGGGGCCTGATGTGTGTCCAGACCACTGCCTCCTTGGCCCCCCATGATTGGGCCCCCAGAAGAGATGATTGGGCCCCCAGAAGAGCTCCTGTGCCCCATACACCGCACGGCCCAAGGAGATGCTTCACTGTCATTCTTCCAAGCGACTGATTTTGGATTTCTCCAAGATTTGTCTAATGAGCTGTTTGATCTGTGGGGCACTTGTCTTGTGTGTGAGTTCACCTTGGTCATGGTTTTTCCTGAATTTAGGGTTTTGAATTTGATGTGATAAAATGACATTTCTGAGGAGAATTCTCTGTTGGGATGGTGAATATCCTGTAATTTTGAGTTTTGGTGTCTTAGGGTTAGGGTTAGGGTTAGGGTTAGGGTTAGGGTTAGGGTTAGGGTTAGGGTTAGGGTTAGGATTAGGGATGAAAGCAGGGTTAGGGTTAGGGTTAGGGTTAGGGTTAGGGTTAGGGTTAGGGTTAGGTAAGAACGGTAATAGGGTTAGGGTTAGGGTTAGGGTTAGGGTTAGGGTTAGGGTTAGGGTTAGGGTTAGGGTTAGGGTTAGGATTAGGGATGAAAGCACATTGGAGAAGGAGATATTCTTGAATAACTTTTTTTCTGAAGGTCGTAGAGACTTGGAAAGTGGTTTCTATTGAACTAATGTGGGTCCTGCGGATCGATTGGTGCCATCCCCGAGCTCCTCCGACCTTCGGAAGGGGTCGAAGTAGCAAATGGCCGAAAACCCGAGGAGATATTCTTGAATAACTTTTTTTGTGAAGGTCGTAGAGAGTGGGAGAGGGCATTTGTTTCTGGCAAGTGGGGTATTGCGCATCGATTGGTACCATTTTCGAGCTTCTACGACCTTCGGAAGGGGTCGAACGCCCAAATCCCCAAAAGTGGGAGGGGCTAGTTCGGAATTTCTGATTTCTGGTGGAATTTGTGTCGATCTTACCTGCATTCTTACCTTTCAGGTTGAATGAAGAGGGGCCTGATGTGTGTCCAGACCACTGCCTCCTTGGCCCCCCATGATTGGGCCCCCAGAAGAGATGATTGGGCCCCCAGAAGAGCTCCTGTGCCCCATACACCGCACGGCCCAAGGAGATGCTTCACTGTCATTCTTCCAAGCGACTGATTTTGGATTTCTCCAAGATTTGTCTAATGAGCTGTTTGATCTGTGGGGCACTTGTCTTGTGTGTGAGTTCACCTTGGTCATGGTTTTTCCTGAATTTAGGGTTTTGAATTTGATGTGATAAAATGACATTTCTGAGGAGAATTCTCTGTTGGGATGGTGAATATCCTGTAATTTTGAGTTTTGGTGTCTTCTATGCCGAGATATTTGAGAGAAACGGGATTGTAATTAGGCCGCCTCATTAGCATAGCCTGCTGAGGAGATATTCTTGAATAACTTTTGTTGTGAAGGTCGTAGAGACTTGGAAAGGGCGTCTGTCTCTACCAAACGGGGTACTGCGGATCGATTGGTACCATCCCCGAGCTTCTAGGACCTTGGGAAGGGGTCGAACGAGCGAATCTGAAAAGTGGGCGGGGTTAGGTTTAGGCAAGGGGTGGTGTGGTTAGGGTAAGGGTCTAAGGAACCTGACTAGGCATAGAATCGAAGTCCAGAACCTCTGAATAAGAAAGTCGCTAAAACAGCTAGGGTTAAGGTAAGGATTAGGGATGAAAGCACATTGGAGAAGGAGATATTCTTGAATAACTTTTTTTCTGAAGGTCGTAGAGACTTGGAAAGTGGTTTCTATTGAACTAATGTGGGTCCTGCGGATCGATTGGTGCCATCCCCGAGCTCCTCCGACCTTCGGAAGGGGTCGAAGTAGCAAATGGCCGAAAACCCGAGGAGATATTCTTGAATAACTTTTTTTGTGAAGGTCGTAGAGAGTGGGAGAGGGCATTTGTTTCTGGCAAGTGGGGTATTGCGCATCGATTGGTACCATTTTCGAGCTTCTACGACCTTCGGAAGGGGTCGAACGCCCAAATCCCCAAAAGTGGGAGGGGCTAGTTCGGAATTTCTGATTTCTGGTGGAATTTGTGTCGATCTTACCTGCATTCTTACCTTTCAGGTTGAATGAAGAGGGGCCTGATGTGTGTCCAGACCACTGCCTCCTTGGCCCCCCATGATTGGGCCCCCAGAAGAGATGATTGGGCCCCCAGAAGAGCTCCTGTGCCCCATACACCGCACGGCCCAAGGAGATGCTTCACTGTCATTCTTCCAAGCGACTGATTTTGGATTTCTCCAAGATTTGTCTAATGAGCTGTTTGATCTGTGGGGCACTTGTCTTGTGTGTGAGTTCACCTTGGTCATGGTTTTTCCTGAATTTAGGGTTTTGAATTTGATGTGATAAAATGACATTTCTGAGGAGAATTCTCTGTTGGGATGGTGAATATCCTGTAATTTTGAGTTTTGGTGTCTTAGGGTTAGGGTTAGGGTTAGGGTTAGGGTTAGGGTTAGGGTTAGGGTTAGGGTTAGGGTTAGGATTAGGGATGAAAGCAGGGTTAGGGTTAGGGTTAGGGTTAGGGTTAGGGTTAGGGTTAGGGTTAGGTAAGAACGGTAATAGGGTTAGGGTTAGGGTTAGGGTTAGGGTTAGGGTTAGGGTTAGGGTTAGGGTTAGGGTTAGGGTTAGGGTTAGGGTTAGGGTTAGGGTTAGGGTTAGGGTTAGGATTAGGGATGAAAGCACATTGGAGAAGGAGATATTCTTGAATAACTTTTTTTCTGAAGGTCGTAGAGACTTGGAAAGTGGTTTCTATTGAACTAATGTGGGTCCTGCGGATCGATTGGTGCCATCCCCGAGCTCCTCCGACCTTCGGAAGGGGTCGAAGTAGCAAATGGCCGAAAACCCGAGGAGATATTCTTGAATAACTTTTTTTGTGAAGGTCGTAGAGAGTGGGAGAGGGCATTTGTTTCTGGCAAGTGGGGTATTGCGCATCGATTGGTACCATTTTCGAGCTTCTACGACCTTCGGAAGGGGTCGAACGCCCAAATCCCCAAAAGTGGGAGGGGCTAGTTCGGAATTTCTGATTTCTGGTGGAATTTGTGTCGATCTTACCTGCATTCTTACCTTTCAGGTTGAATGAAGAGGGGCCTGATGTGTGTCCAGACCACTGCCTCCTTGGCCCCCCATGATTGGGCCCCCAGAAGAGATGATTGGGCCCCCAGAAGAGCTCCTGTGCCCCATACACCGCACGGCCCAAGGAGATGCTTCACTGTCATTCTTCCAAGCGACTGATTTTGGATTTCTCCAAGATTTGTCTAATGAGCTGTTTGATCTGTGGGGCACTTGTCTTGTGTGTGAGTTCACCTTGGTCATGGTTTTTCCTGAATTTAGGGTTTTGAATTTGATGTGATAAAATGACATTTCTGAGGAGAATTCTCTGTTGGGATGGTGAATATCCTGTAATTTTGAGTTTTGGTGTCTTAGGGTTAGGGTTAGGGTTAGGGTTAGGGTTAGGGTTAGGGTTAGGGTTAGGGTTAGGATTAGGGATGAAAGCAGGGTTAGGGTTAGGGTTAGGGTTAGGGTTAGGGTTAGGGTTAGGTAAGAACGGTAATATCCGTGGACCGACCCCGTCGGTCCAACGTTATGCACTGGCCCTCCTGGAACATAGGGTGCCCCTCACTTGGTAAAATAACCTTGCACAAACACTATTAAATATTCTCAAGTGAGTATAATAATCTCAAGTTAGAGTTTATAGGTGGTTCCAAAAATTCTGCTACAATGCAGTTTGTAAAATAGACCATTTGCCATCAGTTCAGTTTAATTATAAAGGTAAGTATCAGTTAGTACTGTAATAACACATCCATAGTTGCAAACTTTAAGCCCGCCGCGACGTTTCGATTGAAATAAATCTTCTTCAGGCTTGGGCTTAAGATGTGTGATAAGTGGTAATAAACACAAGTCATTTTGCTTTGTTTGTGATGAGTGCATGGAGCATTTTGTCCTATGCTGGCTGAGGTCAGAGTGAGCAGTGAGCTGTTTGCTGCTCTGCCTTATATACTCTCTGCCTCTGTTAGGCTCCTCCCCTTTCTTTTACAAAACTCTTTTCGAGACAATGTGAAGGGTGGATCCAATTGAGATGTGAAGTGGGTAATTCCTTCTCTTAAGGTAATTGCCAGGTAAGTATTTGTCATAAAATTGTGTTAATGTTTTTTTCTTGTTTGAAATAAAACATGTAGTAAATCCAGTGGTGTTGTCTGTAATTCCTTCTTTATTCCTTTATACAGGTAAGGTAATTACACAGGTAAGTGGTCTGCATTGCAGTTATGAAAACAAATTATAAGAAATAGAACATTTGGTTTTTGTTCGTAGTGGGGCAGGTAATTCCTCCTTATTCAGGTTGGGTAATTACATAAATATTAAGTATTTTAAAGAATTGTTTTATATGAATGACTGAGTTGTCCTTATATTTGTAATAAGGTACCTCAAATTGAACGTTGAGTCGCAGGCAGGGGTGAGTGTATATAATGATGAGAAAGTAGATCTCCACTGATGGGACTGTGATACTGGCCTTCCGCAGAGCTTTCCAAAGGTTCCGGAGGCAAAATTCTGTTCTTCGTGGCTTCATACACACGGAATTCTCAAAGTGGGAGTCTTACTTTATGCTCCATAAATCGTTCATCTGGAGTCTTACTTTCATCTATGCTCCAGGAATAGCTCGCCTGGAGATCTTAAGTTCTACAATCAAGACATGGCCTCTAATCAGCTGTCACTGCTCACTCAAGTTTTTATGAGGACCAGTGGAGTGTCCTATAGGACATTGAAAAGAGACAACATTGGTCATGTCATGAATAATAAATAAACCAATTGGTGTTGGGTGTCGTAGGGTGAGTAATTCCTTAATTTAAGGTAATTACAAGGTAAGTATTGAATATACAGTTATTTTGATGTTTCTTCGGATTGAAATAAACATGTAATAAACCAATTGGTGTTTGTTTGTGAATAATTCCTACCCTTTTCCCACTAAAATTTAAGGAAGGAAAAAAGGTGAATACTACGTAGTGTTTAAATCTCAGTCATTCCACCTTCCACTAACCAGCCAAAACCATGTCTTTCTTCATATTTACACTGTCCAACAGCATCGTCCCTGAACCAGATGGGATGGGGGTTAGGATGAGGGCAAGGGGTCCTGTGGTTAGGGTTAGGGTAAAGGGTCCTGGGGTTAGGGTTAGGGTAAGAGGATTTGGGGTAGGGGTAGTAGAAAGCAGGGTTAGGGTTAGGGTTAGGGTTAGGGTTAGGGTTAGGGTTAGGGTTAGGGTTAGGGTTAGGGTTAGGGTTAGGGTTAGGGTTAGGGTTAGGGTTAGGGTTAGGGTTAGGGTTAGGGTTAGGGTTAGGGTTAGGGTTAGGGTTAGGGTTAGGGTTAGGGTTAGGGTTAGGGTTAGGGTTAGGGTTAGGGTTAGGGTTAGGGTTAGGGTTAGGGTTAGGGTTAGGGTTAGGGTTAGGGTTAGGGTTAGGGTTAGGGTTAGGGTTAGGGTTAGGGTTAGGGTTAGGGTTAGGGTTAGGGTTAGGGTTAGGGTTAGGGTTAGGGTTAGGGTTAGGGTTAGGGTTAGGGTTAGGATTAGGGATGAAAGCACATTGGAGAAGGAGATATTCTTGAATAACTTTTTTTCTGAAGGTCGTAGAGACTTGGAAAGTGGTTTCTATTGAACTAATGTGGGTCCTGCGGATCGATTGGTGCCATCCCCGAGCTCCTCCGACCTTCGGAAGGGGTCGAAGTAGCAAATGGCCGAAAACCCGAGGAGATATTCTTGAATAACTTTTTTTGTGAAGGTCGTAGAGAGTGGGAGAGGGCATTTGTTTCTGGCAAGTGGGGTATTGCGCATCGATTGGTACCATTTTCGAGCTTCTACGACCTTCGGAAGGGGTCGAACGCCCAAATCCCCAAAAGTGGGAGGGGCTAGTTCGGAATTTCTGATTTCTGGTGGAATTTGTGTCGATCTTACCTGCATTCTTACCTTTCAGGTTGAATGAAGAGGGGCCTGATGTGTGTCCAGACCACTGCCTCCTTGGCCCCCCATGATTGGGCCCCCAGAAGAGATGATTGGGCCCCCAGAAGAGCTCCTGTGCCCCATACACCGCACGGCCCAAGGAGATGCTTCACTGTCATTCTTCCAAGCGACTGATTTTGGATTTCTCCAAGATTTGTCTAATGAGCTGTTTGATCTGTGGGGCACTTGTCTTGTGTGTGAGTTCACCTTGGTCATGGTTTTTCCTGAATTTAGGGTTTTGAATTTGATGTGATAAAATGACATTTCTGAGGAGAATTCTCTGTTGGGATGGTGAATATCCTGTAATTTTGAGTTTTGGTGTCTTCTATGCCGAGATATTTGAGAGAAACGGGATTGTAATTAGGCCGCCTCATTAGCATAGCCTGCTGAGGAGATATTCTTGAATAACTTTTGTTGTGAAGGTCGTAGAGACTTGGAAAGGGCGTCTGTCTCTACCAAACGGGGTACTGCGGATCGATTGGTACCATCCCCGAGCTTCTAGGACCTTGGGAAGGGGTCGAACGAGCGAATCTGAAAAGTGGGCGGGGTTAGGTTTAGGCAAGGGGTGGTGTGGTTAGGGTAAGGGTCTAAGGAACCTGACTAGGCATAGAATCGAAGTCCAGAACCTCTGAATAAGAAAGTCGCTAAAACAGCTAGGGTTAAGGTAAGGATTAGGGATGAAAGCACATTGGAGAAGGAGATATTCTTGAATAACTTTTTTTCTGAAGGTCGTAGAGACTTGGAAAGTGGTTTCTATTGAACTAATGTGGGTCCTGCGGATCGATTGGTGCCATCCCCGAGCTCCTCCGACCTTCGGAAGGGGTCGAAGTAGCAAATGGCCGAAAACCCGAGGAGATATTCTTGAATAACTTTTTTTGTGAAGGTCGTAGAGAGTGGGAGAGGGCATTTGTTTCTGGCAAGTGGGGTATTGCGCATCGATTGGTACCATTTTCGAGCTTCTACGACCTTCGGAAGGGGTCGAACGCCCAAATCCCCAAAAGTGGGAGGGGCTAGTTCGGAATTTCTGATTTCTGGTGGAATTTGTGTCGATCTTACCTGCATTCTTACCTTTCAGGTTGAATGAAGAGGGGCCTGATGTGTGTCCAGACCACTGCCTCCTTGGCCCCCCATGATTGGGCCCCCAGAAGAGATGATTGGGCCCCCAGAAGAGCTCCTGTGCCCCATACACCGCACGGCCCAAGGAGATGCTTCACTGTCATTCTTCCAAGCGACTGATTTTGGATTTCTCCAAGATTTGTCTAATGAGCTGTTTGATCTGTGGGGCACTTGTCTTGTGTGTGAGTTCACCTTGGTCATGGTTTTTCCTGAATTTAGGGTTTTGAATTTGATGTGATAAAATGACATTTCTGAGGAGAATTCTCTGTTGGGATGGTGAATATCCTGTAATTTTGAGTTTTGGTGTCTTAGGGTTAGGGTTAGGGTTAGGGTTAGGGTTAGGGTTAGGGTTAGGGTTAGGGTTAGGGTTAGGATTAGGGATGAAAGCAGGGTTAGGGTTAGGGTTAGGGTTAGGGTTAGGGTTAGGGTTAGGGTTAGGTAAGAACGGTAATATCCGTGGACCGACCCCGTCGGTCCAACGTTATGCACTGGCCCTCCTGGAACATAGGGTGCCCCTCACTTGGTAAAATAACCTTGCACAAACACTATTAAATATTCTCAAGTGAGTATAATAATCTCAAGTTAGAGTTTATAGGTGGTTCCAAAAATTCTGCTACAATGCAGTTTGTAAAATAGACCATTTGCCATCAGTTCAGTTTAATTATAAAGGTAAGTATCAGTTAGTACTGTAATAACACATCCATAGTTGCAAACTTTAAGCCCGCCGCGACGTTTCGATTGAAATAAATCTTCTTCAGGCTTGGGCTTAAGATGTGTGATAAGTGGTAATAAACACAAGTCATTTTGCTTTGTTTGTGATGAGTGCATGGAGCATTTTGTCCTATGCTGGCTGAGGTCAGAGTGAGCAGTGAGCTGTTTGCTGCTCTGCCTTATATACTCTCTGCCTCTGTTAGGCTCCTCCCCTTTCTTTTACAAAACTCTTTTCGAGACAATGTGAAGGGTGGATCCAATTGAGATGTGAAGTGGGTAATTCCTTCTCTTAAGGTAATTGCCAGGTAAGTATTTGTCATAAAATTGTGTTAATGTTTTTTTCTTGTTTGAAATAAAACATGTAGTAAATCCAGTGGTGTTGTCTGTAATTCCTTCTTTATTCCTTTATACAGGTAAGGTAATTACACAGGTAAGTGGTCTGCATTGCAGTTATGAAAACAAATTATAAGAAATAGAACATTTGGTTTTTGTTCGTAGTGGGGCAGGTAATTCCTCCTTATTCAGGTTGGGTAATTACATAAATATTAAGTATTTTAAAGAATTGTTTTATATGAATGACTGAGTTGTCCTTATATTTGTAATAAGGTACCTCAAATTGAACGTTGAGTCGCAGGCAGGGGTGAGTGTATATAATGATGAGAAAGTAGATCTCCACTGATGGGACTGTGATACTGGCCTTCCGCAGAGCTTTCCAAAGGTTCCGGAGGCAAAATTCTGTTCTTCGTGGCTTCATACACACGGAATTCTCAAAGTGGGAGTCTTACTTTATGCTCCATAAATCGTTCATCTGGAGTCTTACTTTCATCTATGCTCCAGGAATAGCTCGCCTGGAGATCTTAAGTTCTACAATCAAGACATGGCCTCTAATCAGCTGTCACTGCTCACTCAAGTTTTTATGAGGACCAGTGGAGTGTCCTATAGGACATTGAAAAGAGACAACATTGGTCATGTCATGAATAATAAATAAACCAATTGGTGTTGGGTGTCGTAGGGTGAGTAATTCCTTAATTTAAGGTAATTACAAGGTAAGTATTGAATATACAGTTATTTTGATGTTTCTTCGGATTGAAATAAACATGTAATAAACCAATTGGTGTTTGTTTGTGAATAATTCCTACCCTTTTCCCACTAAAATTTAAGGAAGGAAAAAAGGTGAATACTACGTAGTGTTTAAATCTCAGTCATTCCACCTTCCACTAACCAGCCAAAACCATGTCTTTCTTCATATTTACACTGTCCAACAGCATCGTCCCTGAACCAGATGGGATGGGGGTTAGGATGAGGGCAAGGGGTCCTGTGGTTAGGGTTAGGGTAAAGGGTCCTGGGGTTAGGGTTAGGGTAAGAGGATTTGGGGTAGGGGTAGTAGAAAGCAGGGTCCGTCAGGAGCCGTTAATTCCTTGGCCTCTTTCTCGCCAGTTACTTGTGGGAAACGATTCCTAAAAATTGGACAGCATCGGTCCAACATGGAGAAGACTAAAGCAGTGTTTTAGAAGGGCACCCCAATGCTGTTCCAGGCGGCACTGGCCAGGGTTAGGTAAGAACGGTAATATCCGTGGACCGACCCCGTCGGTCCAACGTTATGCACTGGCCCTCCTGGAACATAGGGTGCCCCTCACTTGGTAAAATAACCTTGCACAAACACTATTAAATATTCTCAAGTGAGTATAATAATCTCAAGTTAGAGTTTATAGGGTTAGGGTTAGGTTAGGGTTAGGGTTAGGGTTAGGGTTAGGGTTAGGGTTAGGTTTTTGAAGTTATCTCGATGACTCCCCCCGCTTCATCCAACGACTGGGCGGTTTGGAATAGGGAGCCAAAGGCAATGCACTGGCCCACGCACGTCATCAATACTCCCCCTTCTTCACATATCCCCTTTACCGAATTGGTTTTAAACCGTAGTTTTAGTGCACTTGCTTTTGTATTGGTTTTTAAAGTAAGTTAGGTTTGGTTTTTGAAGTTATCTCGATGACTCCCCCCGCTTCATCCAACGACTGGGCGGTTTGGAATAGGGAGCCAAAGGCAATGCACTGGCCGACGCACGTCATCAATACTCTCCTTTCTTCACATATCCCCTTTACCGAATTGGTTTTAAACCGTAGTTTCAGTGTACTTGCTTTTGTATTGTTTTTTTAGGTTTGGTCTTTAGATGAAAGTGATTTTTTATTTATTTGATAGGCTTTGGTTTTTCTTTTTTGTCCTGTATTAAAGTTTATTAAGGAGTTGTTTTGACTCCATGTCTTTGTATTGTTTTGTTTGTAAAAAACAATTTGGACTATTTTTAGCTATTTTGTGTTTTTCTAAATCTATATATTAGGTGACACATCATCAGTAGTGTACCTCAGGGTCATTGGATGTTTCGGCCATTACCACCAGACACCCTCTCCCAAGGAAGGCCCCGCCGGGGTTGATCAAACCCCAGGGTGTGTCCCACTAAGTTTAGAGTAATCTAAATCTAAGGTATTTTTAGAAAGGATTCTTGTTTGTCGCTTTTTAGGGATTAAGGTCATATAAAGTGGTTAGATTTAGGGTTAGGTTTAGGATTGGGGACAAGTGGTTAGGTTTAGGCGTAGGGTTGAGTGGTTAGGGTTAGGGTTTAGGATCCTGTCCAGGTCTAGAGTTTAAGTGGTTTAGGGTTAGGTTTAGGGCTAGGGTTAGAGATTTAGGTTTAGGTCTGGGTTAAAATGGTTAGGGTTAGTATTTAAGGTCATGTCTAGGTCTAAATGAAAGCTGTTTAAGGTTGGGTTAAGGTTAGTGGTTAATGTTTTAGGGATAGGTTTAATTTGTAACAATAAGAGTTCTGTGTAAGTATAAAGTTAAATAGGTAAGGTTTTTTTTGTTGTTCGGTATTGGTTAAATATTTAAATTGTTTAGGGCTAGGATTGAATCTAGTAATAAGGTGAATTGGTTAGATATAAGTATTTAATTTGGTGTAGAATTATAATTTCTAGGATAAATAGTTGAGGTAGGATTTTTCAAAGGAAAAATTAAAAAATTAAATATGATATTTAAATAAATACAAGTTTTCGTTCTAGTTTTTTCCAAAGGAATTTATATTTTTGTGTCCATGTTAATACTAATCAGAGTCAGATGAAAAAAATAATTTTATCTTCTTTACGGAGGTGGTGAGAGGAGCTCCTAGGTCCCGATGCATCCACGGGCTGGTCACTAAGTTGGACCAGGGGATGGAAATTTGGAGGAAAGTGACAATTTGAAGGAGTCCAATTTGTCTGGTTATTTTTGGAGAAAAGATTCTGGTTCGGCGTGTGTAGAGCAGAAATGTTTCGTTGTATGGGTGAGGCTATACCTCATAGAAGACTGGGCAACGTTTAAGGTCTTGATGCCCTAGACCACCACACCCCACGTGCTGTCCTAAAGTCGGACCTGGGGGGGCCGCATACTTACCACCTGCTCAGCACAGACTATTCGTTATCACCGCAAGGTATCCCTAGTCTGGCCAGTCAGGTTCTGAGAATCGGGCTTGTTTTCCTCCGGAAAGGTTTTTAAGTTTTACAGTTTTACACAAATAGAAACCATAGGAAGCTCCCACAAAAAAACCAGAACCAGCCATGACAAGCATTGCCTTCCCAGTTATCATGAGGGTTTGGAGGAAACAAGGAATTTTTCGCCAGAGCTCTGCCTCCTTGACTCTCCATAGCTTCCATTAAGATGTCACCCCCAGAGGTAACCAGAACCAGCCATGACAAGCATTGCCTTTCTAGTCACTCTGAGGGCTGAAAAAAATCAAGTTTTTTGCGCCGGAGCTTTTGCCTACTTGATCCTTCCAGACACCCTGGAGTCTATCTGAGAAATCTGTGTTCCAATACACCGCACAACTACAGAAATCTCCGAGACATACCTGTGTTCCTATTACAACGCACAACTACAGGATATGCTCAAACAATCAGACAATTTGGCAGAGAGGTCATCCTCCTGATGATCTGTTACAGTCATGGTTTCGTTTTTCACTTTTTTTGGAGGAATCCCCCATCAGCCCCCCTGTTTTTATTTATGCAAATTAGCGAATTTTAAAATCCGTTTTTTAATACCATAAATGAGTGTTTTGTCAGGTTTTGTAGCCAGTCCCAAGTCACTATGCCTGTTTGTAAAATTTTGGGATACTACTTTAACCAGGTAAATGTGTTATTATCGCGGAAACCTTAACTTTCGTTTTTCAATTTACTTCCTGGTTGGAGTTTTTAACTTCCTGTTTGAGGTTTAGGGTAAGTTTTCTAGTTATCCTAAAATACAAAAAATTCAAGAAAAAAAGTGTATCTAAAGAAAATGGGTGGCCTATTTTAAATAAATTTTTCCATATTTTTCAAAAATAAAAAATGAATATTTTTTTATTGTTATGTGTGTATAAACCCGCTATCATCATTGTTGGCGTGGATATATTTATTCTTGTAAGACAGACAATTTCCAAACGATTATGTGTATACAGATTGGGAGGTGCCCATAATAAAACACCTTTCTAAATATTATTTAAAAATTTGGTAAGTTATAATTCCAATATAAAATTTCTTTCAAGGGAAGCAGGGCCAGGGAGAGAAGCCTGTCCGGGCTAAGCTCTCCCCCGCCTGTCCGGGCCGTACACCCTGCCTCCCCCTACTCTCTCATCTCTATGAGAGAAGAGAGGAGAGGAAAAAGGATCAAAATCTCGTGTCTATTTTCTCTGTTTGTGTGTGTCTGAAATTATTGTCTTTCCTTCAATATTTAAAGGGTACATTTTTAAGAGTTTAAAATTAGGTTGGGAGGTGCCCATGATAAAACACCTTTCCGAATATTCTTTAAACGATTGGTAAGTTTTTTAATTTATAATATAAAGAAATATTTTTAAGGGAAGCAGAGTTAAGGAGGGAAACCTGTCCGGGTTAAATCCTCCCCTGCCTGTCCGGGCTGTACACTCTGCCTCCCCCTACTCTCTCATTTCTATGAGAGAAGAGAGGAGAGGAAAAGGGATCTAATTCCAACATCTATTTTCTCTGTTCGTGGATTTTAAATCTCCTATGTGAGGTTAGGGTAAGTTTTCTAGTTATCCTGAAATATAAATAATTAAAGAAAAAAAATGTTTAAAGAGAAGGGGTGGCCTATTTTAAATTAATTTTTTGATATTTTTCAAAAATAGATAAATGAATATTTTTTTATTATTAATATAATTTTATAATTAAAATATAAAAAATATTTTTAAGGGAAGCAGAGTCAGGGAGGGAAACCTGTCCGGGTTAAATCCTCCCCCGCCGGTCCGGGCTGTACACTCTGCCTCCCCCTACTCTCTCATTTCTATGAGAGAAGAGAGGAGAGGAAAAGGGATCTAATTCCAACATCTATCTTCTCTGTTTGTGGATTTTAAATCATTTTAATTCTTTAAAAATTGAGAATTGATATTCACACATTGTTCAGGAGTCAGCTGGAGTTGGAGCAACGGGTTTATCCTTCTGTCGGTTTTTGGAGAGATAGCTACATGCTATAAAGATAGGTTGAGGGCTCTGGCCCTGAGTACCAGTCCTAGTAGAGACTCTGGAGTTAGCATCCTTTAAGGTTTGAGCCTCCACTGTTGTTCGACTTTGAGAGGACACCTGGGTAAGACTCGGTTTAGTAAAACTCAGCGGGCTCTGGCCTTGAGTTATAGTCCTAATAGAGACTCAGGAGTTAACATCCTTTAAGGTTTAAGCCTCTTTAGTTGTTCAACTTTAATAGGACAGCTGGGTAATATTCATACTTTGCTCAGGAGTCAGCTGGAATTGGAGCCACGGGTTCATCCTTCTGATGGTTTTTGAAGAAATAGCAAAATGCTATAAAGGAGAAGCAGGATTAAAATTGTTCTTAATATTTCTGTATATCCAGGTTATTTTTACTGTATTATTTTCCACAGACTTATTTCTCATCCCTTTTCAGGTTGGAAGGTAGAGCACCGATCTGAATAAATTTGGTAGGGATATGTAAACCGTTTTTTGGTAAGAGAGCTTGCTCATCCGATGGCACGGGCTGGGTTAGGTTTTTGAAGTTATCTCGATGACTCCCCCCGCTTCATCCAACGACTGGGCGGTTTGGAATAGGGAGCCAAAGGCAATGCACTGGCCGACGCACGTCATCAATACTCTCCTTTCTTCACATATCCCCTTTACCGAATTGGTTTTAAACCGTAGTTTCAGTGTACTTGCTTTTGTATTGTTTTTTTAGGTTTGGTCTTTAGATGAAAGTGATTTTTTATTTATTTGATAGGCTTTGGTTTTTCTTTTTTGTCCTGTATTAAAGTTTATTAAGGAGTTGTTTTGACTCCATGTCTTTGTATTGTTTTGTTTGTAAAAAACAATTTGGACTATTTTTAGCTATTTTGTGTTTTTCTAAATCTATATATTAGGTGACACATCATCAGTAGTGTACCTCAGGGTCATTGGATGTTTCGGCCATTACCACCAGACACCCTCTCCCAAGGAAGGCCCCGCCGGGGTTGATCAAACCCCAGGGTGTGTCCCACTAAGTTTAGAGTAATCTAAATCTAAGGTATTTTTAGAAAGGATTCTTGTTTGTCGCTTTTTAGGGATTAAGGTCATATAAAGTGGTTAGATTTAGGGTTAGGTTTAGGATTGGGGACAAGTGGTTAGGTTTAGGCGTAGGGTTGAGTGGTTAGGGTTAGGGTTTAGGATCCTGTCCAGGTCTAGAGTTTAAGTGGTTTAGGGTTAGGTTTAGGGCTAGGGTTAGAGATTTAGGTTTAGGTCTGGGTTAAAATGGTTAGGGTTAGTATTTAAGGTCATGTCTAGGTCTAAATGAAAGCTGTTTAAGGTTGGGTTAAGGTTAGTGGTTAATGTTTTAGGGATAGGTTTAATTTGTAACAATAAGAGTTCTGTGTAAGTATAAAGTTAAATAGGTAAGGTTTAGGGTTAGGGTTAGGGTTAGGGTTAGGGTTAGGGTTAGGGTTAGGGTTAGGGTTAGGGTTAGGGTTAGGGTTAGGGTTAGGGTTAGGGTTAGGGTTAGGGTTAGGGTTAGGGTTAGGGTTAGGGTTAGGGTTAGGGTTAGGGTTAGGGTTAGGGTTAGGGTTAGGGTTAGGGTTAGGGTTAGGGTTAGGGTTAGGGTTAGGGTTAGGGTTAGGGTTAGGGTTAGGGTTAGGGTTAGGGTTAGGGTTAGGGTTAGGGTTAGGGTTAGGGTTAGGGTTAGGGTTAGGGTTAGGGTTAGGGTTAGGGTTAGGGTTAGGGTTAGGGTTAGGGTTAGGGTTAGGGTTAGGGTTAGGGTTAGGGTTAGGGTTAGGGTTAGGGTTAGGGTTAGGGTTAGGGTTAGGGTTAGGGTTAGGGTTAGGGTTAGGGTTAGGGTTAGGGTTAGGGTTAGGGTTAGGGTTAGGGTTAGGGTTAGGGTTAGGGTTAGGGTTAGGGTTAGGGTTAGGGTTAGGGTTAGGGTTAGGGTTAGGGTTAGGGTTAGGGTTAGGGTTAGGGTTAGGGTTAGGGTTAGGGTTAGGGTTAGGGTTAGGGTTAGGGTTAGGGTTAGGGTTAGGGTTAGGGTTAGGGTTAGGGTTAGGGTTAGGGTTAGGGTTAGGGTTAGGGTTAGGGTTAGGGTTAGGGTTAGGGTTAGGGTTAGGGTTAGGGTTAGGGTTAGGGTTAGGGTTAGGGTTAGGGTTAGGGTTAGGGTTAGGGTTAGGGTTAGGGTTAGGGTTAGGGTTAGGGTTAGGGTTAGGGTTAGGGTTAGGGTTAGGGTTAGGGTTAGGGTTAGGGTTAGGGTTAGGGTTAGGGTTAGGGTTAGGGTTAGGGTTAGGGTTAGGGTTAGGGTTAGGGTTAGGGTTAGGGTTAGGGTTAGGGTTAGGGTTAGGGTTAGGGTTAGGGTTAGGGTTAGGGTTAGGGTTAGGGTTAGGGTTAGGGTTAGGGTTAGGGTTAGGGTTAGGGTTAGGGTTAGGGTTAGGGTTAGGGTTAGGGTTAGGGTTAGGGTTAGGGTTAGGGTTAGGGTTAGGGTTAGGGTTAGGGTTAGGGTTAGGGTTAGGGTTAGGGTTAGGGTTAGGGTTAGGGTTAGGGTTAGGGTTAGGGTTAGGGTTAGGGTTAGGGTTAGGGTTAGGGTTAGGGTTAGGGTTAGGGTTAGGGTTAGGGTTAGGGTTAGGGTTAGGGTTAGGGTTAGGGTTAGGGTTAGGGTTAGGGTTAGGGTTAGGGTTAGGGTTAGGGTTAGGGTTAGGGTTAGGGTTAGGGTTAGGGTTAGGGTTAGGGTTAGGGTTAGGGTTAGGGTTAGGGTTAGGGTTAGGGTTAGGGTTAGGGTTAGGGTTAGGGTTAGGGTTAGGGTTAGGGTTAGGGTTAGGGTTAGGGTTAGGGTTAGGGTTAGGGTTAGGGTTAGGGTTAGGGTTAGGGTTAGGGTTAGGGTTAGGGTTAGGGTTAGGGTTAGGGTTAGGGTTAGGGTTAGGGTTAGGGTTAGGGTTAGGGTTAGGGTTAGGGTTAGGGTTAGGGTTAGGGTTAGGGTTAGGGTTAGGGTTAGGGTTAGGGTTAGGGTTAGGGTTAGGGTTAGGGTTAGGGTTAGGGTTAGGGTTAGGGTTAGGGTTAGGGTTAGGGTTAGGGTTAGGGTTAGGGTTAGGGTTAGGGTTAGGGTTAGGGTTAGGGTTAGGGTTAGGGTTAGGGTTAGGGTTAGGGTTAGGGTTAGGGTTAGGGTTAGGGTTAGGGTTAGGGTTAGGGTTAGGGTTAGGGTTAGGGTTAGGGTTAGGGTTAGGGTTAGGGTTAGGGTTAGGGTTAGGGTTAGGGTTAGGGTTAGGGTTAGGGTTAGGGTTAGGGTTAGGGTTAGGGTTAGGGTTAGGGTTAGGGTTAGGGTTAGGGTTAGGGTTAGGGTTAGGGTTAGGGTTAGGGTTAGGGTTAGGGTTAGGGTTAGGGTTAGGGTTAGGGTTAGGGTTAGGGTTAGGGTTAGGGTTAGGGTTAGGGTTAGGGTTAGGGTTAGGGTTAGGGTTAGGGTTAGGGTTAGGGTTAGGGTTAGGGTTAGGGTTAGGGTTAGGGTTAGGGTTAGGGTTAGGGTTAGGGTTAGGGTTAGGGTTAGGGTTAGGGTTAGGGTTAGGGTTAGGGTTAGGGTTAGGGTTAGGGTTAGGGTTAGGGTTAGGGTTAGGGTTAGGGTTAGGGTTAGGGTTAGGGTTAGGGTTAGGGTTAGGGTTAGGGTTAGGGTTAGGGTTAGGGTTAGGGTTAGGGTTAGGGTTAGGGTTAGGGTTAGGGTTAGGGTTAGGGTTAGGGTTAGGGTTAGGGTTAGGGTTAGGGTTAGGGTTAGGGTTAGGGTTAGGGTTAGGGTTAGGGTTAGGGTTAGGGTTAGGGTTAGGGTTAGGGTTAGGGTTAGGGTTAGGGTTAGGGTTAGGGTTAGGGTTAGGGTTAGGGTTAGGGTTAGGGTTAGGGTTAGGGTTAGGGTTAGGGTTAGGGTTAGGGTTAGGGTTAGGGTTAGGGTTAGGGTTAGGGTTAGGGTTAGGGTTAGGGTTAGGGTTAGGGTTAGGGTTAGGGTTAGGGTTAGGGTTAGGGTTAGGGTTAGGGTTAGGGTTAGGGTTAGGGTTAGGGTTAGGGTTAGGGTTAGGGTTAGGGTTAGGGTTAGGGTTAGGGTTAGGGTTAGGGTTAGGGTTAGGGTTAGGGTTAGGGTTAGGGTTAGGGTTAGGGTTAGGGTTAGGGTTAGGGTTAGGGTTAGGGTTAGGGTTAGGGTTAGGGTTAGGGTTAGGGTTAGGGTTAGGGTTAGGGTTAGGGTTAGGGTTAGGGTTAGGGTTAGGGTTAGGGTTAGGGTTAGGGTTAGGGTTAGGGTTAGGGTTAGGGTTAGGGTTAGGGTTAGGGTTAGGGTTAGGGTTAGGGTTAGGGTTAGGGTTAGGGTTAGGGTTAGGGTTAGGGTTAGGGTTAGGGTTAGGGTTAGGGTTAGGGTTAGGGTTAGGGTTAGGGTTAGGGTTAGGGTTAGGGTTAGGGTTAGGGTTAGGGTTAGGGTTAGGGTTAGGGTTAGGGTTAGGGTTAGGGTTAGGGTTAGGGTTAGGGTTAGGGTTAGGGTTAGGGTTAGGGTTAGGGTTAGGGTTAGGGTTAGGGTTAGGGTTAGGGTTAGGGTTAGGGTTAGGGTTAGGGTTAGGGTTAGGGTTAGGGTTAGGGTTAGGGTTAGGGTTAGGGTTAGGGTTAGGGTTAGGGTTAGGGTTAGGGTTAGGGTTAGGGTTAGGGTTAGGGTTAGGGTTAGGGTTAGGGTTAGGGTTAGGGTTAGGGTTAGGGTTAGGGTTAGGGTTAGGGTTAGGGTTAGGGTTAGGGTTAGGGTTAGGGTTAGGGTTAGGGTTAGGGTTAGGGTTAGGGTTAGGGTTAGGGTTAGGGTTAGGGTTAGGGTTAGGGTTAGGGTTAGGGTTAGGGTTAGGGTTAGGGTTAGGGTTAGGGTTAGGGTTAGGGTTAGGGTTAGGGTTAGGGTTAGGGTTAGGGTTAGGGTTAGGGTTAGGGTTAGGGTTAGGGTTAGGGTTAGGGTTAGGGTTAGGGTTAGGGTTAGGGTTAGGGTTAGGGTTAGGGTTAGGGTTAGGGTTAGGGTTAGGGTTAGGGTTAGGGTTAGGGTTAGGGTTAGGGTTAGGGTTAGGGTTAGGGTTAGGGTTAGGGTTAGGGTTAGGGTTAGGGTTAGGGTTAGGGTTAGGGTTAGGGTTAGGGTTAGGGTTAGGGTTAGGGTTAGGGTTAGGGTTAGGGTTAGGGTTAGGGTTAGGGTTAGGGTTAGGGTTAGGGTTAGGGTTAGGGTTAGGGTTAGGGTTAGGGTTAGGGTTAGGGTTAGGGTTAGGGTTAGGGTTAGGGTTAGGGTTAGGGTTAGGGTTAGGGTTAGGGTTAGGGTTAGGGTTAGGGTTAGGGTTAGGGTTAGGGTTAGGGTTAGGGTTAGGGTTAGGGTTAGGGTTAGGGTTAGGGTTAGGGTTAGGGTTAGGGTTAGGGTTAGGGTTAGGGTTAGGGTTAGGGTTAGGGTTAGGGTTAGGGTTAGGGTTAGGGTTAGGGTTAGGGTTAGGGTTAGGGTTAGGGTTAGGGTTAGGGTTAGGGTTAGGGTTAGGGTTAGGGTTAGGGTTAGGGTTAGGGTTAGGGTTAGGGTTAGGGTTAGGGTTAGGGTTAGGGTTAGGGTTAGGGTTAGGGTTAGGGTTAGGGTTAGGGTTAGGGTTAGGGTTAGGGTTAGGGTTAGGGTTAGGGTTAGGGTTAGGGTTAGGGTTAGGGTTAGGGTTAGGGTTAGGGTTAGGGTTAGGGTTAGGGTTAGGGTTAGGGTTAGGGTTAGGGTTAGGGTTAGGGTTAGGGTTAGGGTTAGGGTTAGGGTTAGGGTTAGGGTTAGGGTTAGGGTTAGGGTTAGGGTTAGGGTTAGGGTTAGGGTTAGGGTTAGGGTTAGGGTTAGGGTTAGGGTTAGGGTTAGGGTTAGGGTTAGGGTTAGGGTTAGGGTTAGGGTTAGGGTTAGGGTTAGGGTTAGGGTTAGGGTTAGGGTTAGGGTTAGGGTTAGGGTTAGGGTTAGGGTTAGGGTTAGGGTTAGGGTTAGGGTTAGGGTTAGGGTTAGGGTTAGGGTTAGGGTTAGGGTTAGGGTTAGGGTTAGGGTTAGGGTTAGGGTTAGGGTTAGGGTTAGGGTTAGGGTTAGGGTTAGGGTTAGGGTTAGGGTTAGGGTTAGGGTTAGGGTTAGGGTTAGGGTTAGGGTTAGGGTTAGGGTTAGGGTTAGGGTTAGGGTTAGGGTTAGGGTTAGGGTTAGGGTTAGGGTTAGGGTTAGGGTTAGGGTTAGGGTTAGGGTTAGGGTTAGGGTTAGGGTTAGGGTTAGGGTTAGGGTTAGGGTTAGGGTTAGGGTTAGGGTTAGGGTTAGGGTTAGGGTTAGGGTTAGGGTTAGGGTTAGGGTTAGGGTTAGGGTTAGGGTTAGGGTTAGGGTTAGGGTTAGGGTTAGGGTTAGGGTTAGGGTTAGGGTTAGGGTTAGGGTTAGGGTTAGGGTTAGGGTTAGGGTTAGGGTTAGGGTTAGGGTTAGGGTTAGGGTTAGGGTTAGGGTTAGGGTTAGGGTTAGGGTTAGGGTTAGGGTTAGGGTTAGGGTTAGGGTTAGGGTTAGGGTTAGGGTTAGGGTTAGGGTTAGGGTTAGGGTTAGGGTTAGGGTTAGGGTTAGGGTTAGGGTTAGGGTTAGGGTTAGGGTTAGGGTTAGGGTTAGGGTTAGGGTTAGGGTTAGGGTTAGGGTTAGGGTTAGGGTTAGGGTTAGGGTTAGGGTTAGGGTTAGGGTTAGGGTTAGGGTTAGGGTTAGGGTTAGGGTTAGGGTTAGGGTTAGGGTTAGGGTTAGGGTTAGGGTTAGGGTTAGGGTTAGGGTTAGGGTTAGGGTTAGGGTTAGGGTTAGGGTTAGGGTTAGGGTTAGGGTTAGGGTTAGGGTTAGGGTTAGGGTTAGGGTTAGGGTTAGGGTTAGGGTTAGGGTTAGGGTTAGGGTTAGGGTTAGGGTTAGGGTTAGGGTTAGGGTTAGGGTTAGGGTTAGGGTTAGGGTTAGGGTTAGGGTTAGGGTTAGGGTTAGGGTTAGGGTTAGGGTTAGGGTTAGGGTTAGGGTTAGGGTTAGGGTTAGGGTTAGGGTTAGGGTTAGGGTTAGGGTTAGGGTTAGGGTTAGGGTTAGGGTTAGGGTTAGGGTTAGGGTTAGGGTTAGGGTTAGGGTTAGGGTTAGGGTTAGGGTTAGGGTTAGGGTTAGGGTTAGGGTTAGGGTTAGGGTTAGGGTTAGGGTTAGGGTTAGGGTTAGGGTTAGGGTTAGGGTTAGGGTTAGGGTTAGGGTTAGGGTTAGGGTTAGGGTTAGGGTTAGGGTTAGGGTTAGGGTTAGGGTTAGGGTTAGGGTTAGGGTTAGGGTTAGGGTTAGGGTTAGGGTTAGGGTTAGGGTTAGGGTTAGGGTTAGGGTTAGGGTTAGGGTTAGGGTTAGGGTTAGGGTTAGGGTTAGGGTTAGGGTTAGGGTTAGGGTTAGGGTTAGGGTTAGGGTTAGGGTTAGGGTTAGGGTTAGGGTTAGGGTTAGGGTTAGGGTTAGGGTTAGGGTTAGGGTTAGGGTTAGGGTTAGGGTTAGGGTTAGGGTTAGGGTTAGGGTTAGGGTTAGGGTTAGGGTTAGGGTTAGGGTTAGGGTTAGGGTTAGGGTTAGGGTTAGGGTTAGGGTTAGGGTTAGGGTTAGGGTTAGGGTTAGGGTTAGGGTTAGGGTTAGGGTTAGGGTTAGGGTTAGGGTTAGGGTTAGGGTTAGGGTTAGGGTTAGGGTTAGGGTTAGGGTTAGGGTTAGGGTTAGGGTTAGGGTTAGGGTTAGGGTTAGGGTTAGGGTTAGGGTTAGGGTTAGGGTTAGGGTTAGGGTTAGGGTTAGGGTTAGGGTTAGGGTTAGGGTTAGGGTTAGGGTTAGGGTTAGGGTTAGGGTTAGGGTTAGGGTTAGGGTTAGGGTTAGGGTTAGGGTTAGGGTTAGGGTTAGGGTTAGGGTTAGGGTTAGGGTTAGGGTTAG